>NW_026057576.1:72522810-72671984 GCF_023721935.1 Panthera uncia
GAGGGTAAATTTCAGGTCTGAAGGGCTTGCAAGACTGAGGGTGATGATGCTCAGCGATTGCTGGAAGGTTAGGACCAAGAACTGTGGTAAAGATACCAAGATGCAAACGGTCTGCATGGAGATGTTGAGAGTGGGTGCAACCACCTAGGGAGAGAAGGCAGAAACTGAGAAGATATGCCCTTAAACGTTGGGGAGTGCAATATTTAGGAAATACAAAGAGGAAGGTGGTTGTATGTGTCTGCTCCGGCTGCCATGACAAAATACCACAGACTGGCTGGGTTGAGTGACTGAATTGATTTTCTCATAGGTCTGGAGGTCAGGTGTTGGCAGGCTCTGTCTCTTTTTCCTTAAAAGGACTCCCAGTCCTGTTGGATTAGGGCCCCACCCTTCTGACTTCACTTGACCTTCATTATCCCCCTAAATGTTCTATCCAAATATAGTCACATTGGGGGTAGGGCTTCAACATATGGATGGGGGGAGGTACACAATTCAGTCCACAATAATGATCCAGAGAAAAGGGACTGTGGCAGGTCTTTGAAGGCAGAGGACAATGCCTACGATACCATGAGTAGGCTGGGGACGTCTGAATCTTCACTTGTGGATGCTGCCCTTAATTCTGCATTGACCACTCTCTCCCTGGTTGTGTGTTTTCCCCCAGGGACGCTCATAAGCCAGGCTTAGGTGAAGAGATAACCATGATTTTTTTTTCTTTCTTTCCAAACCCTGGATTTTTCTTTCAAGTGTGTGTGATAGAACAAGAATTGAGAAAGTGAGTTTAGAACAATGACGTAGGTGTTTTCAAAGTCCATGGAGCATGAAACTTAAATTGGTTGGGGAAGAGGCACATTTTATTTATTTAATAACATTTACATAAAGCTCACGTAGCACCCAGCATTTCTAACAACTTTATAAAAATTAACTCATTTAAGCAATGACTAGGACAGGGTATGAGAAACAGTATCAAATGGAGGCCCAGGCCAATCAAAGAACCAATGGTTAGGACCAACTAAGAGACAGTATTAGACTCTGTTTGATGCATTGCCTTATATTTTATTCTTCAGTCAGGTTCTTGGAAGCACCGTGTCACCCTACACACACAGGTAAGGTGACATTCAATGGTCTTTCGTGACTCAGAGATTACGTGTTTGGATCTAAGAGCTGATAATGTTAACTAAGTATCACTTCTCAGGCCATGGTTCTTTTTTTTTTTTTTTAATTACCTTTTTTAGCTGGAGAGAAAAAGACGACATTAGGCCAGTCCACAATAATTTTATTATTTTTCTTGTGGGTGTTTACTCTTTTTTTGTTGTTGTTTAAATTTTTTTTTTAATTCTCATCTTTAAGCATCATCCCTTGGGCCGTCTCTCTTTGCTCGTTTTGAGTTGATTAAAGTGTCGTTCTGACTTGTATATTACAGCCAATTGTAAACTTTATCTAAAGTTTGAGTTCTTCACCAATAGTTTTGTTGGTTGGCCTTCGCCTGTTGTTGTCATGTGGCCTTGATTCCTATGGCGTACATCATTTTTGATCTAGAACGTTATCTTTCTTCTTTTCTCTTCCATGTAGGGACAGAAGGAAACATCTTTTTTATAGAAACTTCACTGAAGGTAACTGACTGCAAGGCAATAATGACTTAGGGTTCTGATATGCTTTTTGTTCATTTCCTAATGCAAATGTAGAATATTGCCACACTGAGAATCCAATAACTATTTTATTCCAAGTTTTTTATTTGTTTGCCTTTAATATTCTGTCTGCTCCCAGAAACGTGTATTTCTTTTCTGACATAGGGTGATTTATTTTTCAGAATCTAACTCTTTACTTAGTTTTTAATACAGCATTATTGAAATACCTTTGGTTCCAAGATACTGACAAACTCAATCTTATGGGTGAAGTTTTCAAAAATAATGTATCTTGGTGATCATATCCTGAGTTCTTTCACCCCAATGCTCACAAAGAGAGGCTATGTAAAATATAGTATTACAGTGAACACAAACTGTGACACGCTTGATTTATTTGTTAAATTAGTCGTTACATAGCTTGTAAATATTCAAAATACTCTAGACCAACATAACAACAGTCTTTCAACACTTATAAGGAAGATAAGGAGAATTTTTATGTCAAAGTGGGTTTGAAAGGTTTCAGAATGTTAAAACAACTTGCAAAAATTTCTTTTTCCCCAAAGTTTGAGAACCATTATTCTAGGGAATCACAAAGACAAAACTGTAGAGAGGAAGTTGAAAACCAAATCCAATGAACGCATTGCTGTTATAATCACTGCTTGTACCCAGGTGATAAATAATCCTGTGGGACTGGATATGAAACCCAGCAGTGGCCAGCTTCCTGCAGATGCCATTGTTTTTGTGTAGTGCCAATCTCGAAGCCATACTCAAGACCATGCTGCATCCACCAACCAGATATCATCCATAACACTTTTTTGAAGGTTTGGAGATAGTGATTTTTATAGCTTTTTAAAAATTTATGTTCATATCCCAGAGCAGAAATATGATCCAACTTTCTATCAGGAAGGATCTCCTCCCACCCCTCAAAGTTTCAATTCCTTCCCAATAACTCCATCTCTCCTTCTCGGTCAATATGCAGACTCAAAGAGCCCCTTTTGCTGGGAGCGATTCAACTCTTTATTTTCTGTTTTCATTTCCACTCTGCTGAACAGACCCAGGCCTGCAACATGCTCCTTGTGGGGCTGTCGCCTGCCACCCAACTGTATGCACACTGAGATTTAAGTTGCTTCCCTCACAGGCTGGCCGGCTACACTCGGGACCTCTACACATCTCAGTGTTTTTTTTGTTTTTGTTTTTTTCTGTTTCCTGAGTTTGTTGTAACTCGAAAGCAACAGAAGTTTCTGTAATTTTAAAAAAAAGCTGTAATTGTATTATGGAACTGGGAAAGTTGAATGAACACGTCATGATTTTGCACAGAAGAATGTTTGGTGCAGGTGGTGAAGGAGTCAAAAGGCATGGTGTCGTAAAACCAGTTATAATCAAGGTCTTCGGGATGCGGCCAGAAGGAGGGCGATGCTGGAGAAAATGCTGGTAGTTCTAAGGAGAGTGCTTTTTGCATTCTCCTAACAGTTTCCTACTGCACACTCAGCCAGAATCCTGTGTTTCTTCCTCTGCCTCGGTCAGTTCGCGACACAGTGGAAATAGTAGGGAGAGTAACGGAGCATAAAAGGGGGAAGATGAAAAGCCATTGCGTGTGTTTTGTTTTGTTTTGGGGCAGGAATAC
Organism: Panthera uncia; assembly: GCF_023721935.1. Classification (NCBI taxonomy): domain Eukaryota; kingdom Metazoa; phylum Chordata; class Mammalia; order Carnivora; family Felidae; genus Panthera; species Panthera uncia. Next base: position 72,526,054 of record NW_026057576.1, read on the forward strand.
AAACATATGGGCCCAACTTATGAAAACGGCCCTTGCCTACCTCCCGTGGAACACCTGAATAGCAGTGGGCAATTTAGAAACAAGACACACACATAAAATCGCTGGCTTCTGTCAACTGTCTTTAGTTTCTTGCATTATGGGATTAGATCAAGCCGGCAGACACCTAGATTCCGGTCCCTCTGGGTATTATGGTTCACACTTAGACCGTGCTCTGGTGTTAGATGTTAAAGACTACTGGCCTTTCCACGGCTCCCTTTTTCTTTAGCGTTACCTAACACGGTATCCCTAAGCAAGCAATAATGTGCGGTCTTGGAATTTCAATTCCCAGATGTACTCTGCCTCTAAATGCAATCTGTTTTTTATTAGTAATTGAGAGTTAATGTACTTTGCAGAAAGTCCCCATGTTCGGGGGTTATTCACACCTGCCCTGAAATTCTGCAATAGTCAAAGAGAGGCACTAATTTCAACCAACCGTAAAACGCCTAGACTACAATAGTCTACTAGTAATGATCAAAAGTTCTTCCCTTTCTTCCTCTCTTTCTTCCTTCCAGTCTTCCTTCCTACTTATTTCTGAAAAGTCAAAGATTTTGATTTGGTTAAGTACACCATCCTGGATATTTGTGTATTATTGAATGAAATGTTATCAATTGATAGATTCTTAAACTGGATTAAGGTTTGGTTTCTCTCTCTGTCTCTCTCTCTCTCAGAAATGTCAAACAGGGAAGTTCTTTGAGAAAATAATTGTAAGAGGGGCACCTGGGTGGCTCAGTCGGTTTGGTGCCTGACTTCAGCTCGGGTCACGATCTCAGGGTTTGTGAGTTTGAGCCCCACGTCAGGCTCTGGGCTGACAGCTCGGAGCCTGGAGTCTGCTTTGGATTCTGTGTCTCCCTCTTTCTCTGTTCCTCCCCTGCTCACACTATGTCTCTCTCTCTCTCTCTCTCTCTCTCTCTCTCTCAAAAATAAATAAAGAAAAAAAATTTAGAAAATAATTGTAAGGGAAACAATCTAGAAAATAATGGTCATGGTAATTTCAAGAGGAGACATTTGATAAAGTTGAAATTATAGAACATTCTCTTGATATTAATTATCAATAGATACATGTATAACCAAAACCCAAGATGCTAGATTTAACTGACCCTTTTCTCTATATATAGTGACTGAAGATGCATGTAATACTTTGGAAAAAGTGACCTCAAGTCACTTCTGGAAGTAAATTTGAAAGAAAGAACAAAGACAACAATGTTAGCTATATTTATTATGCATACTTACATATTGTTGTTTCTATCTTATCTATTCACAGAGTATATTATATATAAATAGATATACATTTCTTATAAATATCTATTTATTATATTTGTATATTGTTTTCAAAACAAACACAACTTTTGTGAAGTTGGCTCTAGTCTAGGGTTGCTCTGAAATTGGTGAGATCAACACGCTGGCCCAGTATAATGGAAACTTTTGAGTTGTTTAACTTAGTCACACACAGAGCTTTTGACAAATACATTAAAAACATAAATAAATGCATTACGTGACTAATGTGCTAACACGTAAAACGTATAAGGCAGCCGCCCTGTTGTCCCTCAAAGGACTGATGGTGTCATGATCACCATCACTTGCTGTTATGGGCAGTTTCCGTGGTGGCCAGAAAATGTATTTTTCTTCGGTGATGCACAGGTTGGAATAAGGTAAAAAGGGAAGAACACGAGCGGAGCAAAGCGGTGTAAACTTATGAAAGGCTCCTCCTGAAAAGTGTATCTATATGATTTGTCTTAAGCAGTGCGCCAAAGCTATCAGCCGGGTGCCATGTTAGAGAGGTAACATGTTGGTGTTGGAGACAGATAGACCCGATTTCTGTATCCAGACCCATCAATTAAGGCATGTGTGTCCTCAGGCAAATTAAGCTACCTCTCTGGGCTTCAGTTTTTTAATCTCTATATTTGCGAAAGTAATAGATAGCTTTTATACGTATTTGATGAACATTTTATGAGATTGGGGATGCAAAGTACACAGTAAGAGTAGCCGTATTCACTTTCACTTAAAGAATCCAGTTTTAGAACGCATGCATATGCAAGAGAGGGTATGGAATCTTTTGGGAAAACTGGCCTCATTCAACACTGCCTCATTTTATTTTATATCCTAAGAATCTCCCCCAACAACCATTGAAATTATGGCTAAATTAACAGGCAGCGTAGACTGAAGAAAAAGCTCTGACAGTTTTGTTCATTGTTAAGCGTCCTACTCTTGATCTCGGCTCAGGTCATGATCTCACGATTCATGAGATCGAGCCCCGCCTCGGGCTCTGTGCTGACAGTATGGAGCCTGCTTGGGATTCTCTCTCTCCCTCTCTCTGGCCCTACCCCACTTGTGCACAAACACTTGCACACTCACTCTCTCAAAATAAGTAAATAAAATTTTAAATGAATAAATAAAATGTAAGGTGTAGTCTTACAGCTCACCTTTTCCACACGACAAGATCTTAAATTGAGCTAAGATACGTGAGGTACATTGTCCTCACCTCGGTAATTCTTCAGCAATAAGGCTACGGAAGGTACCTCACTAGCTTCACGAAGAATGGGATGGGTCATTACTGACCCTGTAAGCCTATTACTCCCTAATTCCTGGCCCTTAAAAAATGCAAATAAACAGAAATGTAAATACAGTGATAGATAGATAGGGATAATAGACTTGGCTACCTGGACAGGCATTTATTATCAAGAAGCTGTTAGTTTATGATCAAGTCAACAAATAACCTGAAGCTATTTTTTTTTTCATTTATGCCCATAAACAAAAACACTAATATATTAACACAATTTAAAACTTGGTAGTAGAAATACCAGCAAGACAAGATATATTCTAATTTCTCTTTAATTTTTTTAATGTTAATTTATTTTTGAGAGAGAGAGAGTAAGAGAGAGAGAGAGAGACAGAGCATGAGCAGGGAAGGGGCAGAGAGAGAGGGAGACACAGAATCCGAAGCAGGCTCTAGGCTCTGAGCTATCAGCACAGATCCTGACGTGGGGCTCGAACTCACGAATCACGAGATCATGACCTGAGCCGAAATTGGATGCTTAACTGACTGAGCCACCCAGGTTCCCCTCTGATTTCTCTATCTTATTTACTTGCTCTGGGATTTGAGCAAATCCACTCTATCACTTTGTAGTTAATTCATGAAGTTGGATTTTTCACATTTGCTAAATTGGAAATTTTCATCATTCTTAACTAAAAATAATACTTAGAAGATGCATGAAAACTGTATAAGGTGATTTGATCTTTACATTAGAAAACCTCCATCAGGGCACCTGGGTGTCTCAGTCAGTTAAATGTCTGACTCTTGATTTTTCACTCAGGTCATGATCTCACGGTTTGTGAATTTCAGCCCCGTCCGGCTCTGTGCTGACAGTGCAGGGCCTCCTTGGGATTGTCTCTCCCTCCCTCTCTCTCTGCCTCTCCCCTTCACACACAGTGTCTCTGTCTCAAAATAAAGAAACTTAAAAAAAAAACATAAATAAAAAAAATAAATGTACTTTCTTTTAGAAAACCTCCATAAACCTGTTATCATTTCCAAATGGAATTAAGAAAAGAATACATTCACATACATCCAATCGGTCCTGCTGGAGCTTTACTTTACAGGCAAAATGATCTGAATCAAGAAAATGTCACACTAAATATTCTTGATCTTAATTTCATGGACCTAAGTTAAGGATTTTTTTTTTTTTTTTTTTAGAAAAGTTATCAAAGCTGATGTCTCAGACTTTAGGCTGTCGTGTTTCGTTTAGTTGAGAAAATAAAACAGTGGAAGATAGACTCTGTCTACCAAACAGTGCAATAAAAGTCCTGAGGCTTCATAAGAAACAAAGACTCTTGAGGTATGTAGTATAAAATGTAGAGGTAAATTATGAGACCAGTAACGTAAGCATTGCTTCCGGATGCTGTAGAACTTTCAGGGCATTTTTCTTCCCTTTTCATTCTCATAAACATGAAAAAAAATCCTTCACTGAGTAAAAATTCAAGACGTTGTCGAATACTTGCTTTTAAACGTTCGCTTGCAAGTTTGGAAAACGCGTCTTGTAGATGTCATATGCTCGGTTATCAGGGAAGCGGTGTAATTGCCTAGAAGTCTAATAATTTAAAAGGCCATGCCCTCTAGTCCAGCGAATGCCATGTATCTGCAGAAAGTGCTGGCAAGTTAGTTAAAAAACCAGAAATCCGTACTACGCTCTGGAGAAGAGACTGTGCCAGTTAGTGAAAGTCAATGTTATTTAGCAATGACAGACGTGCGATTTGATAACCCATCTTTTGAATGTTGTTTTTTAATGAATCAACATTTGTGGGAAACATTGGAAGGGTATATTGCAATATCCAGATAGTAATTATAAGATGCAGCCCGCAAGAATGTGATTTCTATGAACTGGGTGCCCCAGCCTGAAATTTATAAAGGCAACTCTTACGGACTTTAACTGTAATGGTTGCCCTTTTGAAACAAACCTGATGGGGGGGGGGGGGGAGGGGCAGCATTTCAAGTGACCCTTCCGTTGTATCCAAATGTTACCCCATAACAACGCGAAACACCTTACTTTTCCTTACTTCTTCACCACGGCCAATCTCATGCAACCCGAGTGTTGCCAAAAGTGGGGCACTTCTGCACAATCCCTGGTAAGTTTCTTTATTTCACAGTTTACTTTCGCCTCACGTTTGAGCCTCGTCTTCCTCCATGTTTAGCCCATACCTCACCCACTGTGCCATCTGGAAATATTATTAGATGAGTAACAATTACATTTCTGCTGAAAGACGAAGGATTATCTGAAATATTATTTGATGATGCATCATCCTACAGGATATAATACTACAACTGTCACATACTATATCACCCCAGCCCCGACTATCAGATAACACCTGCCTGGGCCCCTCCATCAAGTTCTGATTACTGTCAACAAGAGGTTAGCAATTGAGCAGGAGGAAAATTTACAGAATAATGGCATCTGACATGTCTCCACAGCTGGCAAAGACATGCAACACATGAAAAGGTAGCACATAATATAACTTTCATTTCTCAGCAAAGACGCACACTCGACTGTGGGACATTTCAACAACTGCTGAGGACTTCTGTTAGATTCCCCTTTTTCTCCTAAAATGCAATTAAACGCAGGAAGGCTGTGCTATAACTTATACCAATACTTATGTCCATTCAATGAACACTTCCTAGCTATTCACACCGGATTGAAAATTTCCCCCTGGACAAAAAGCCGTTAGTTGCACACGGTCTGAGCTTTCTTGTTTAGGGATAAAAATCTCTTTACCAAAACCCCTCCGTTCAATCCCCCAACTTCCTCTGTCTCCTGTTCCGCCTTCTACCAAGGGCTGTTTTTGCTTAAGAGCGAGCTAAACAAAACACAGTCTTTTGTTTCCCGCCCAAAATGGGGAATTACTGCCTGCTGGATGCTTGCTGCTTTCCAATCATGCTCTGTTAAGAAGCATGGATTCTGCCTTCCACTGTGTACCTAAAACCTAAATCCGTCCCTGGCAACAGGATGGGGCAGGATTGAAGAGTCTAGTCTTTCTTTATTGAAGATCGTCCACTCTTCCTTTCCCTTTTCCATAGTGAAAAAGATGAATCAGAATTAGCTGGTGCAAAATATAAGAAATGCCCCTAACCTTACTTCTAGAGAATGTCTCCTGGCTATGCACACTTAAGATTCACGCAGACCTTTAATGCCAACTCTCTGTATCTGTAGTGACTTCGCAGATGACCAACTATTGCCTGGAGAATGCATCTGTGACCAGCATTGTATTTTTGTAATTATTTCCAAATTCGCAACACGGACGGTTTAAAAGTTTTCGCGGAAAATTAGTTAGAATGCATTGGATAGACTAGGATGCTAACTTATCAAGGACTTCGAAGTACTCGTGTCCTGTGCGCTGAACATTTGGCAGAGGGACTTTCAGCCAACTGTCCCTGGAAACTTATCATTTACAACACACGGCAGTCCAACATGAATGTGTAGATACTGAGCTCAGATTCCCAGCTCAGCCAACTTTGATACATTTTGAGATGCATAACGAACACAGAGATATTTACTAATTGTAGTATACCATTTGGGAAGAAAAATGAAGATTTTGCCAAAGCGTTCTGGAAAACGAGTTGCAAATTTAATAGTCTGGCAGGCTTTGTACACACTGCAATATTTTGCACTGGGTAGGTGTGCAATAAATGTTGGCAGGCTGCATTCATAAAGTAGGACAATAGTTTCAATATTTTAAACATGGTTTATATCAAAGCCTTAAATATAAAACTTAATGTTAGGAAGCACTGGTTAAGGTTCTAAATATGCTATTAATATAGGTCATTGTTTTTGCAAGTGATTTTATGCTCTTTAAGAAAAAAAAGAAAGAAAGAAAGAAAAAAAAATGCCAGACCTCTACCTCAAAGAGGTGCTTCAAACACTGACAGCATTACTGAGAGCATTTATGACAAAACGCTTTGATCTCCCTGTACATCCAGTAAATACAAACCATTCCCAGGTTTGAAGGATGTGCCTACCTGCACATAATATGACTTTCACAAATGTTTCAAACTGCGTTTTGAAAGTTATTGATTTGGTAAAGCTCCAAACACATTTCTCCTAGTAAATGTCTAACACCCACCCTCTGAGCTTCAAAGTCTGACGACTCTGCGTATTACAGGGGGCCGGGCGTGCAAAATTTGACTCTGCGTCACAGACATATTGTTTTGTGCTTCAGATGATGAAAATACAATGCAAATAGCTATAAAAATGAATGAAAGCATCTGGCAACGTTGATATACACACCTCGTTAGAGGCAAGCTTTGCATAGGAAGGCTGAAATTGGGTTGGATATACAATAGGAAATGCACTGTAAGCTGGAAAACACCTTTGCATTGTTTTGAGCTCCCGTCTGGCTGCGTGTTTTTCACGGGTATGGGATGAAGTTTGGAGGACGGATCTTAGAGCATCGTTTTACTGCTTTCATTTACATACCTACCGGTCATATTTTAATAACGAAGTGCCCTTCACTGTTTAGAACAGTGAAATAAAACATTGGATACACAGGTCAGGTGGTACCAACATACCAACAAGTGAACATTTGTTTATAATAAACTTTATTTTTATGGATTCAAAGCTGTAAACCTTAGAGTCTCTAGGTGGTTATCTCCAAATTGTGTTGGATGCAGCTCTTGGCTTTCACTGAGGGTTTCTGGGGCCTCCATGAGGGAGAGCAAAAAAAGAGAGCATGCCTAGTGGGGCTCCGTGCAAAATTTTGCTTAAAATTTTATTTATTTATGTATTTGTTTATTTATATTTTTTAAGTTTATTTATTTGAATTGAGAGAGACAGAGAGGAAGAGAGAGAGAGAGAGGATGAAAGCAGGGGAGGGGCAAAGAGAGAGGGAGAGAGAGAGAATCCCAAGCAGGCTCCATACTGTCCACGCAGAACCCGATGCGGGGCTCGAACTCACGAACTGTGAGATCGTGACCCGAGCCGCAATCAAAGAGTCAGAGGCTTAACCAACCGAGCCACCAAGGCACCCTGCCTAAAAACCTACTTTAATTAAAAAAGAGATTTCAACACGGTAAAAGCTGATTCAAAACAAAATTCTTTTTTGTAGAGTTGGAAAATGCCAGCCCTTTCCAGTGAGGCACAACAATCTGATCGTTGCTTAATCGTGTTTGTTTATTGGCATTTTTTTTAACCTTTTAATTACCAGATACAGTTCTGACGGTTTTGGAACTTTGAGGCTTTAAATAATGGTAGCATTCTTACTAACACATCAGGGCACATCAGTCTGTGAAATGACGCAACACTGACTTATTTGTTACTAGGAACCTGCATGAAATCATGGCGGTGCTGTGTGTTTGATATGCTGTCTCAGTCACAATTTCAGACAGTGCCTCACCTTTGGCAGATGCTTACAGATTAACTAGAAATTGGGAAAAGCGACAGGTAAATGTAGAACAATTATAAAACGTTCTAAGGATCCTGATAGTGGTGTCCACAAAAAGGGGAACGGGAAACAAAGGGGGAGAAGTGACGCCTTAGGGCAGGTTGGATGGGACGGGGTGTATGAAGAGCTTTGAGCAGAAAAAGGCTTCGAGAGGTGCCTGGGTGACTCAGTTGGTTGAATATAGGACTCGATTTCGGCTCAGGTCGTGATATCAGGGTTGTGGGATTGAGCCCCACCTTGGGCTCCAAGTTGAGCATGGGGTCTGCTTAAGATTCTCTCTCTCTCTCTCTCTCTCTCTGTCTCTCTCTCTCTCTCTCTCTGTTTCTCAGGGCACCTGGGTGTTTCAGTCAGGTAAGCATCAAAGTCTTGGTTTTGGCTCAGGTCGTGGTCTCCATGTTCATGAGTTTGAGCCCAACATTGGGCACCACACTGATGGTACAGAGCCTGCTTGAGCCTCTCTCCCTCCCTCTCTCTCTGCCCTTCTCCCTCGCATGCTTGCTCTCCCGCTCTCAAAATAAATAAATAAGCTTAAAACATTTCTAAATTGTCTCTCTTCCCCCTGCCTTTCCCCCACTTGTAGTCCCCCCCCCAAAAAAAAAGAAGAAAGAAAGAAAGAAAGAAAGAAAGAAAGAAAGAAAGAAAGAAAAAAAAGCTGTTTGATCTGACTGTTGGGTGAGAAACCCTCTCCAGGGAGCCAATGGTTGGAAATGTGGAGAGGGGGTGCCTGGGTGGCTCAGTCAGTTCAGCATCTGACTGGCTCAGGTCATGATCTCGAGGTCTGTGAGTTCGAGCCCCGCGTCGGGCTCTGTGCTGACAGCTCAAAGCCTGGAGCCTGCTTCGGAATCTATGTCTCCTTCCTTCTCTGCCCCTCCCCTGCTCGCGTTCTGTCTCTCTCTGTCTCTCAAAAATGAACAAAAGTGTTTAAAAAAAAAAAAAAAAAAAAAAAAAAAAAAAAAAGAAAAGAAAAAAAAAAGAAAAGAAAAAGGTGGAGAGGACTCAGAATAGCTCCAGGAGTCAAAGCCCAGGACAGGGTATTTGTAAACTTCCTTGCGGCGGATCGGGTTCCCGCAGGAGCACAAGGTGAAGAGGGGTAAGAAACAGGCACCCACTTCCCTGGGAAACAACTCGCTTTCTGCAGCATCGGCTCCACGCTGCCCCCTTTGCCGTTATTTGCATGCCGGTGGCCAGGGCATTTAGAATGACATAGCCATGGTTTTTGTAACCAAATACTTTGGGGATCGCTGGCTGGACCTTGGAGTAAAGGCTTGCTTAATGTTGCACTTTGTAGCATGTGACGCCTTCAGAGGAATGCATAGTATAGCAGGGCAGATAAGAAGCTTTATATGTTTTGTTTTTTTTTTTCAAAACGTTTTATTTATTTTTGGGACAGAGAGAGACAGGGCATGAACGGGGGGGGGGCAGAGAGAGAGAGGGAGACACAGAATCGGAAACAGGCTCCAGGCTCCGAGCCATCAGCCCAGAGCCTGACGCGGGGCTCGAACTCACGGACCGCGAGATCGTGACCTGGCTGAAGTCGGATGCTTAACCGACTGCGCCACCCAGGCGCCCCTATATGTTTTTTTTTTTTTTTTTTGTTTTTTTTTTTTAATAATTCAAGAAGACGTGTCTGCTCATAAAAAGAGCTGCCAGGTCCGACAGGAAGGAGGCACTGGTTAGAGATGGGTATGGGCTACAGCTGCGGGAGAGGCTGTGTTACAGCCCGGAAGGGGGTCCAGATCGCAGAAATCAGGCAGGGATGCAACCGCTTTGCAGCAAAAGAGCACAGAGAAGCCATACGTGTTGAAAAGAGCCGCAATTTTATTCAGACAGGCCAAGAAAACAGAAAGGATTAGTATGACAGGGTCAGATTTTTTAACGTGTCTGGTGGCACTCTTAAGCTAACATTATTGTGAGTTGGTATATGAACCGCAGCAGGAGAAGTCACTAATCCAGAGACACGGTATCTCACGGAATTAAGCTGAATTACCAAGCATTTCCTTCCTAGAGCCCTGCTTGGCCTTTTGTCTACCTCTCCCTAATCTCTTCCTGAGCACATATATTTGTTTTTCCTTTCTTGGATTATTTCTGCTCAACGTGTCACGGCCCCCACTTAACGTTCTGGAATTTCCCTACTTCATCTTGGGCTTTTCTCTCTTGCATTACATACCGGTTTCAATATCCATCTGCTGATTTTTATTTTTTATTTTTTTTATTATTTTCTTATTTTTTTAATTTTTTGAGAGCGAGACAGAGACAGAGCGTGAGCAGGAGAGGGTCAGAGAAAGAGGGACACACAGATTCCGAAGCAGGCTCCAGGCTCGGCGCTGTGAGCACAGAGCCGGACGCGGGGCTTGAACCCACGAACCGTGAGATCATGACCCGAGCCAAAGCTGGACGCTCGAGCAACTGAGCCACCCAGATACCTCTCATCTACTGATTTTTATTAGCACCCCTTCTCAACCTGATTCTGTGCCTCGGTGGTTTCAGATTTGCTATATCTCAGGATCGTGGGAGATGAGAACCTGAATAAATTAGAGAAGCTACGGATGGGACCTACCATCCAGGGTATTCCTGGAATAAGGCAGGGCCAACGGACTCAGGTCTTGCTTGGTATTAATTGCGGAATGCTTCTATTTCCCTGGTTTTGCAGGGGCCTTAATGCTACCTTTCATGTTGTAAATTTGCAGAATGATTATATTTAGCTATAGCTTTAATTCACTACTTACACATTTGCCTTTATAGTCGGATTGTCTTGCAACAAATATAAATGTGAGTTAAAGGATGATGTCATATATCACACTTAGACAGAGGAATTTTCTGTAATGGTAACCTCATGACTTGTCCTTGGTAAGTTTGGACATGCTTGGGACCATCACTTCTTGCTTCTTCCCTGGTTCTACCGTTAAAATGGAGGTTCCCATCCCATGCCTGCCCCACCATTGTCTTTTGGAGACACAAAAGTTTCCAAAACTTTTGAGTTTCCAAGACTAAGAGTTTTGCAAGCTCATAGCTGGAGAGGAATTTTGTCTCAAGATTCCCTGTGCCTTGATTCTTACCCATGTCTGATGTAGATGACTTTTAGATGAGACTTGGAGAGCTGATGTTGGAATGAGTAAAGACTTTGTGGATGTTGCGATGGAATGGGAGTATTTTGCATATAAGAAGGCCGTGAAGATTGAGGGTTGGGGAGGCATACTATCGACTGAATTGTGTTTCTTCAAAATTCATGTTGGAGCCCTAACCCTCAGTGTGAATTTACGGGAAGACAAGGCATAGGAGGTGACAAAGCTTAAATAAGGTCCTACAGGTGGAGCCTTCATCCAACAAGGCTGGCCCTGATTAGAAAAGGAAGGGAAGGGGCACCTGGGTGGCTCAGTCAGTTAAGCATCCAACTTTGGCTCAGGTCACGATCTCGAGGCTCGTGGGTTCAAGCCCCACATTGGGCTCTGTGCTGGCAGCTAGAGCCTGGAGACTGCTTTGGATTCTGTGACTCCCTCTCTCTCTGTCTCTCTCTCAAAAATGAATAAACATTAAAAAATATTTTCAAAAATTAAAAAAAAAAAAAAAGGAAGAGACACCAGAACTCTCTCTGTCTCTCTCTCTCCATAGGAGGACACAGTAAGAAGGTGGCCATCTACAAACCAAGAAAAGAGCTCTTACCTGGAACCAACTGGTCAGGGCCTTGCTTTTGGCCTCCTTGACTCCAGTACTTAATGCAACCGTCATCATTTTATGTACCTTACACCCTGAACTTCTCAGACGTTTTTGACACCCATGCTCTTTAATATTTTGCTCTGCACTCTGCTCAGTACGTACAATATTTCCCTTCCTGGAAACCTGTGCACCCTTCATTGGCAATTCAAATATCTCTATTATAAAGATAGTATTAACTGACAAGGTACGTATTAGTCACTCAATAAACTACTTATTAGTTTTCTTTACTCACTGGACATGTATTATCTGCCTTCTACACATCAGCTGCTGAGACAGACATTTTATCTTCGGCCCTCCCAGCAGCCCATCAAGAAATGTGTGGTAGTGAGAACAGACACACAACTATTCGCACATAAAAGGTGATGGTCTGGTGAGAAAATAAATTTGTATCCCCCCTTCTCTCCCCTTTTCTATTTATGAAGCGAGGGGAAGGGAGAAGAAGAAAGAGGCTAACATCTCTCAGTTCTATCCAGGACTCCCGACCACTCAGCGTGAAGTCCGTGGATCTCTCTTCGTGGAAAGCCAGGCCCAAATGGGATGTCAAATTGTTCCACACCATAAAATGCAGGGAATGCAGTTTCTTGGAAAGATTTAAAGGGAAATAACCTAGGAGGAGAATAAAAAGCTGAGGGATTTGGGGGTTATTTGAGAAAGGCGGGGTGGGATTCAAATAACAGTGCTTAGGACTCCGGAGCCTGCCAAGAAATGTGACAGGTGAGGAATTCATAGAGGTGTTAAGGAAAGGAGTGCATGGTGCCATAAAAGAGTGCATGATGAACACTTTTGGGGTTTTCTTGTGTTGTTGTCATGTTAACCCTGAAATCACCTCAAATACTATATGAGTGGTTTATACAGAAACCAACAAATATGAGCTTTTTCCTTCTGTAGATTAGCACAAGGCAGGAAATTGAAAAGTCTGTCCATTACCTAGGTCCCACGTGACATTTTCATGGAGACGTAGGTGATAGAAGTTCGTGGAATCTGGACACTGAAGTGAGAAGCAAGTCGTTGTACATGGAACCCCAGGGCTCTCCTTACGAGGAATCACAGTCTGGGTGTCCACAGCAACAGAGATTTACTTTCTTTACACCGTTTGCCCTCTGAGGGTATCTGTGTGTCACTCCTTCTTCTTTTTTTTTTTAATTTGTATTTTATTTTTTTTTAATGTTTATTTATTTTTGACAGGGGGTGGAAGGGGCAGAGAGAGAGAGAGAGAGGGAGACACAGAATCTGAAGCAGGCTGCAGGCTCTGAGCTGTCTGCACAGAGCCCAATGAAGGGCTCCTACCCATGAACTGTGAGATCATGACCTGAGCCGAAGTCGGACACTGAGCGGACTGAGCCACCCAGGTGACCCATGTCATTGCCTCTTTTAAAAGGACACTGATCATATTGGATTCAGGCCCATCCAAATGACTTCATTCTTGTCTTAATAATCTGTTTGAGGATCATATCTCCATCTATGGTCACATTTTTAGAGACTGGGGGTTCAGGTCAACATATGAATGGGGAGGGTACACAATTCAGCCCATAAGAGGGATTCACAGAAATTTGGAGATTCATACTGCCCTTTGTCTAGGAGGTAAAATAGGAATAATGAACCCGTGTTTTTAATCTCAAAAGATAAATCAGCTCAGCAATAACTAGGCTTCATAACCAATTCAAAGATTTATAAAATTGACTCAGAGATATTAATCAACTACCCTCAGACCCACAGCTTTCCTGTGGCAAATCATAGATTCAAACCCATGGGATTGCGAAGACTGTAACCTTTCAATCCATCATTCTTCCTCAGCCATACAAAGAGATACACCTGCTGCATACATGGCTAGTATATTAAAGGAGCATTTCAGAAGAAAATTATTAAAACTAACATGACCTCTGGTTTCTTAACTAAACTTTTTGAGCCAGGAACAAATTATCATAAGAAACAATTTTATGATGTTGAGTTTACAGCAATGTTTGATTTTGATCTCATGTTCAATAAGCAAGGAGTTTACCCCAAAAAATGCAAGTAAAGAATCATTCTATGAGTAGATACATGTCTTGAATTTTTCCCCATTGATAAAAAGATAACATTTTGAATATATGCCTTAAGACAAATGTACAAAAAAAGAAATTTTTATGTTATGTTCACTTTCATCTTAAGCATGACATTTACTATTGAAGATGCCACAACGAAACTTGGCCATGAATAATATTCAGAAAACTGGGACATTTTCAAATCACATTTATATTCCTATTTTTTAACACTGGAAAGTTCTGGTTGCTAAACTACAAACAGCAGAAAACCCAAATATGAACTATGGATAAAAGTCATAATCTACAAAGAGACAAATGCATTTAAATCAAGTCGTGTCAAGCATTTAAATCAGTATTGTTTTCAGGAACTGAAATCGTGAGCAACGATGCTCATGTTGCGTTACTGCGAATGTTAGCTGCCAGATCTGGTAAACTTTAAGAGAAGAAAAAAGAGTTTCTGGGGTCAATCACACTTGGGAAATAAGAGGAAAGGTTAGAGGGATTCCTTTAAAACTTATCGGAGGCCAAATAAAGTAATATTTTTAACGTTTCCGAAAGTATAATACAGTATAGAGAGTGTCGCCAATGTATGTAATTATGGAACTCATACCTGACAGTCACCTTGCAGGGTAAGAATTCTTCGAATGCTTTTATGGAAACATTGTTTCAAATACGTCATTAGAATATTTTCAGAGTCAGTTTACTGGACAGGCATTTCTTTAGGGCCTCCTATATTCAAAATATTTGGCATAGTGTTTGAAGGTATAGCTTGAGGTCAGGGTACTATGCTGACATATATAAATAAGGAAGGTTATCATTAGGGGTTCATTTATTAAGGGGTTTATTCTTTTATGTCAATTTGTCGAGAAAAAATTATAAACATTTAAGCCTCTTATATCTTCTATATTCGTAGTAGGGTACATCGAAAATGATTGTTCTTAATGATTGCTTTCAATCAAGGAAGGATTATTATGAAGAGATAAAACTATTCTTACATTAAGTGGATACCATTCTACTATATTCATATTGTCGTGATTGCAGTCATGGAAGAATCTGCTGGAAATGTTTATTGTTTACTAACTTATAACTGCATGCGTTCATAAATAGTAAAATTATGTGATGCGCAAAATATCTGTTTAGACAGAATATTTGTTGAAAATAACTTATATATATATCGGGGTTATTGTACCTTCAATTAGCTCACAATTTAATAACACGGGACACTAAATTTTCTAAATACTCTGGAGAAAACATAGCTTCCTGGAGCAGATTCATTTTAGAGTCATCAAATAAAATTCCAGTTGGTAATCCGCTCTGAAAAATGTTCTCAGGTCAAGTAACGTTTTAAATTTTTTTTTCGAGACAGAGCATGAACGGGGGAGGGGCAGAGAGAGAGGGAGACACAGAATCGGAAACAGGCTCCAGGCTCCGAGCCATCAGCCCAGAGCCTGACGCGGGGCTCGAACTCACAGACCGCGAGATCGTGACCTGGCTGAAGTCGGACGCTTAACCGACTGCGCCACCCAGGCGCCCCAGGTCAAGTAACGTTTTAATAATAAATTGCGCGGAGTATTTAGCTAACGACCCATCAACTGTATTCCATTGGTTTGCATCATTTGAAAATCAGAAGTTTTCATGCACATTTAAGGATGCCATTTGCATCTCGGAATTGATGTCATAAAGTAGTTATTCTAATTAGGGGTCTGTTCTAACTCAGCAATCAGAAAGGGAACTGAGAAAGGAATACACACCTGGTGTGGACCCAAGAACCAAGCAGAGCAAACAGCAGTGGCCTCTAAACTTCTCGTATTTGAGTGGAAATTATTATTCAAGAGAGAAAAAGAAAAAAACAGAAGGATTCCACAATGACTTCAGATGATCTCAGGAGGCACAGTGACACCGTGGGAAAGGTCAAGGCATTGGAGTCCAAATAGCCTGGTCCCTTTGCTGTGCCTTCCCACCATTATCTCCGTGGGCTTGCTCAAGTCATTTACTTTCTGTAAACATAAAAGTCTCCGTTTGAAAAATGAAGACACTAAGTCTACTTCATCGGGTGGTGGAGACAAGCAACGTCTCACACATGCCCAGTGCTCAGCGCAACCTTACGTTAGACAAACACTAAAGAGACGACTGCTTTTGTTAAAAATGCAAGATTTATTGAGTGTTCTGGAACTTTGTAAGTTGTTAGATGATGCTTTCACCTCTTAATCAGAGTGGAGACAGTGTGAGGTTTATATGGTGGAAAATTTCTATATGCATCGTGCCTGAGATGTTACTATATATAAACCACTACACATAAAGTATTGAACATTGTCTCCATAGTTTAATGCTTCTCAAAGGTTATCTGACCTTCCATTGCCCTGTTTCAGAACAAAATATGCTGTAAAGGAAACATTTCTGCTCTCTACACAAGCAGTGTAAACACTAAACCCTGTGTGCATATATGTAAAATATATAGAGTGCAAATATGCCTTTTGGCAAATGTCAGAACCAGGTAAGATCTAACCAAGATTTTCATCAAGTAGCTTTATCAATTCAGCACCTTCTTTGGAACGTAGGAGAAAGCAAACCAAGAGTCACTCAGAGCCTACCCCAAACGATCTGTCAGTCTGGGATCACGTCTTCATTTCTGTGCATTTTTCATGCCTTGGAAGCAGCTTGCGAAAATCTTCTCTGACTGACAGCAATGAACTGTCAGAGGTATTAATGAGCGTTCTATCATTCAGCTGCCAACGGACCCCATGTAAAAAAGTGATTGAAAACACCGTCTCGCATCGACTAACTAATGGCACATTTTGTCTCAAAACGGTCTCTAGCTAAAAGGATCTAAAGTATTCTTACACTAGTAAGATAAGAGGAGGGGAGCCTATGTTCTTTCTCATATCGTGCTGATACTCGATATACATTGTAAGTGCTAGGCAGCACTGGAAAGTCTTGCCTTTCTAAACTCACTGAAATCCACGCGCAGACAGGCACATCATTTTGGAAATGTATCTATTACTCAGAGAAGTTTCAAGTAAAATACCCAGTTTGTCCATATCTATAGAACATCCGAAGGAAAAGGGACTCTGATGTTTGAATTACTGGAATAGAACACCTGATTATCTACTTCACTTTGAACATGTAGACACAGTTTCGGAGGGTAATTTCAGAAATTTCAGAAATATATATATATATATATATATAATACACACACACACACACAGGCACATGCTGTTGTCTGAATCAGGTTTCAACAATCCTATTGAGAAAAAAACCTGCTGGCATTGATCCACTCTAATATATATTTGAACGAAGCTCATAAGAAACAAGGATTTGGGTCATATTCCTTTGGGAGAGCCAAAGCGAGCCACAGAATGCCAGCATACTTGTACTTGGCAGACTGGATAAAAACGTGCATAAATTTACAACAAAACTATTTTCAGTTTGCACTGTAATATTTTCTCAGATTATTTACTTTTATTGCACTATTTATTAGACTCACAATAGGGTTCTGTGGCCACGACGAAGTAACGGACAATGTCTGAGGAAATGGATAATGAGGATAAGGGTAACACACAGGTGCAGCCATGCAATTGAACCATTTATTAAGTTTATTAGCCTTTTTATTGCACGTGCCCATACAAAAGCTACATTGAAAGGAGGGGAAAGTTCTGGTGCAAGCTAAAAGCAGGGAAGCTTAATGTTAAGGATGCACTTTTATTTTTGAATCGCCCCATTGGAGAGTATATATAGACAGAAAACATAGAACTTCAGTCCTTCTAAATGAAAGAACGAACCTGGAAACCGAATGAAATTACTGCTGCGAAAGACAAAGTGTTCTCCTGAACTGTACTCAATTGAGCTGGACCAAATTCCATTTTTAAATAAATACGATTATGTATTTACATTTGATATTTCAGATATGTGAGAAGAAGGCATGGTTTATTTGTTGATTTGACCGAGTTAAAAGAGACTGTCAGGAATAATAGTCTAAACCTACCTGCCTGCTTCAATCAGGGTTCTGCCACGTGACACAAATGCCAATGTGACAGAAAAGATGATTTTGAATGGCAGGCTCAGGGTGGCCTTGGGCAGAATATCGAAAACCGGTAGATATCTTGGTCCTCTCCGTGCAACCCAATTAGTGCCCCTTTTCTGCCTTCAAGCCACTGTCTGACCTCCACCCCAGGCCCTTATTCCGGATTCTAGGCAAGCCTCTGTAAAATGATAGAAGTTTCGTAACTAGCAAAGGTGTAACTTGAACCTTTTGTTAGTCAGAAGGTGTCTAAATGTGACGTCTTTCTCTCCTAAAGGCACCTGACTGCCCATTCCAAATCCTGACCTGAATATTAAACCCGTTGCATGAGTCTGAATAAATGGAGACTAGATATGACATACCTAAAAAGAACCCATTCTTGGTCCAGAATAAAGATATGCATTTTCATGAGATACCGCCTCAAATATTGTGGTCCCAGTATAGCACAACAGACCAAATCACAGCTCAGCTCTCCCCGCATGGAGACATATAGGGTTGATTGTGGGCTACATCGTTCTTCTGTACAATTTAATCACTTTACATTTTCAGATGTAGAGTGAAAATCTACATCTGATTTTCACTCTACAAGTCAAATCTCGACAAGTCGATCTACTGCAATTTGTTTCAGGTACACGACAGTTACGTCGTATTGTTTGCAACCACCTTTGTGTTCTTGGTTTTGTTTTCACGCGATATTCTTAGTTTGTTTCTGGTCTTTTTTTCTACAACAACCTGTTGCCTGTCAACATTGGTTAGTGTGTAGATAATATACACAAACTTATCTTGACATGAGCTGTATTTACGTGGAGGAACTTTTGCTCATTTTATAGCTTATTCTGTGTCTTGGAGAGCTAACTCACCCATGTCTGCAGTTTAACCAACTGTCTCTTCCCTAATTCTTTTTTTATAATCTTTTTACGTTGATGTATTTATTTTGAGAGAGAAAGCATGAGTGGGGAGTGCAGAGAGAGAAGGATAGAGAGAGAAGCCCAAGCAGGCTCCGCACTGTCAGCACAGAGCCCCATGTGGGACTCGAACTCGTGAACCATATGATCATGACCTGAGCCAAAGTCAGACACTCAATCAACTGAGCCACCTTCAGGGACCCCTCTTTCCTACTTCTTAATCTCCTAGGTGGACCTCTCTCACAAATTTCATCTTCAAATATTAAACACCTACTAAGCATTCCCATGTGTCTGGGAAGGAAGCTCTCTTCCATTATTTTTCTTACTTCTGCCTTTCTTCTGTGGAATACTATTTATACTTTCTTTGCTTTCTTACTTGTGATTAGATAAAGGGTGGAAAAATAACCATCCGATTGTTTCAGAACCAAGATAGCTGGCTGGCTGATTTAGGGATCCTGGCTTTTACAGGAGGTTGGATATTTTGCTGTTTGTTCAAAGGGACCAACTCCCAGTTATATTCTCACACATTTAAAAACAGAATCTCATAGGAAGCAGAAAATTTTAAAGTTTGGAGCACAGGGATTTTCATATTTATGGGATGGTTTCATAGCGATTCATTAATTGATAATTGAAAGGAGCACTCTGCATAACCCAGGACCATCCACACAGAATTGTCAAAACAAATTCCATTGTTCTTTAATTATGACAGAATTGTCAAGTTAGATTTAGGGAACATCTGCCCTACTGCGTCACTCAAAATCCATCCTTCTTTATAGATTTAGCCAGTTAGGACAGTTACTGTGAAACATGGCATTCTGTTTTGGTGTCCCCCGACTTACTTATACTAGGAAGGCAATCGATGGGGAAGAATTAAATAAAAATATTTTAATACCACATTGTTGAATCTGAAAGATCTCATACTATTTCATTTTTCCTAATTTCTAAAAAAAATGCATTGTGAATGCTCGACAAATGCAGAAAAAATCATAAGGAAATTGCATTAATTCACATTCACAAAAGGCTATTGTTCTCAGTGCATTGTTTACCTTCCAGTTCACATAAAGAGAGTGATATATCGATTTATATTAGAAATGCTGTGTAAAATTGGAAAAAGGGTATGCTACTCTATCTTTTATTTGAGTTTATATACTTTAGATGTTTGGTATATTGATTTTATATACTTTAGACATTTGACAGTCGTCCACAGGACTTCCAATGGCTACACAACATTTGAGATCATAGCTCTATAAACTATCACCCATGAGCCAAACCAGCCTGCCTTCTATTTTGTTAAGAGTCCTGCAAGCTAAGCAAGACTGTTAGAGATGGATGTTTGCAGTTGATTTGATCACAAGGAACACTAACTTTGAACCGTCATTAAGTAAAATGTTATCCACACACACACACACACACACACACACACAAATTCCATTATTTTCATCAACAGAACCGTGATAGAACTCTAAATGTGCCCCTCACCAAAATTCTAATTCTTATGTATTCAATCAAATACTTATCTAGGTACTGGTATAAAGGGCTTTTGCAATGGAATTAAGGATACTCATCCACTGACCTGAAGACAGATTTTTCCTGGGTTATCCCAATGGACCCAATGCCATCACATAAACCCTTAAGAGCCAAAGGGACTGTCAGAAAGATGCATAAAAGAGGAAGTGGGAGAGGCGAGGCAAAGAGGAGGTCCATGAGATTTCTTTATTTTTAACATTTTTTAATGTTTATTTATTTATTTATTTATTTATTTATTTTGGAGAGAGAGACAGAGCACGAGCAGGAGAGGGGCAGAGAAAGAGGGCGACACAGAATCTGAAGCAGGCTCCAGGCTCCGAGGTGTCAGCACAGAGCCTGACGTGGGGCTCGAACTCATGAGCTGTGAGATCATGGCCTGAGCGGAAGTTGGACCCTTAACCGACTGAGCCACCCAGGTGCTGCTCCACAAGATTTCAAAATATGAAGACTCACTTCTTTGTTGTGGATCTGAAGGTGGAGGAATTTGCCCATGAGCCAAAGAATGCCACTAGGGTCTCTAGAAGCTGGGATGTTTTGCTGGCCAAACAATGGGGTCCTTAATCCTTCAATCACAGGGAACTAAAGTCTCTCAACAGTCTGAATGACCTAGAACAAATTCTCCAAGAGAGTTTCCAGACAGGCGTATAACCCTGATGATAGCTTGATGTTTGATGTTGACCCTGTAAAAACCCTGAGTAGAGAAACAGCTGAGCTATGCTGTGCCTGGACTTCTTCTCCTCAGGATGGTGAGCAAGTAAGCAGGTGTTTTAAGACGGTAATTTGTGGTAACATGTTAAGGCATCAATAGAAAATTCTTGTGAAACCCGTAATATATTAGTATATTTTGAATTCAATTAAATATTTGTGAAAAATTACTTTCCTTTTCGTTACACCTACAGAATAGGTGCTTACTTATATTTTCCCCTTGGCACACAAAGTCTAAAATATTTACCATCTGGTTCCTCGCAGAGAAAGTTTGCCAACTCCTGCTCTAGATTATAGATTTCTAATAATACGTGCTATGGCTCTCTTAATGTCGAAATGTTCTGTTTTCCATGCCCCATTCTCATTTACTACACTTGGATTTCTTCACACGTGCACACACACACACACACACACACACATACACAGAAAGGTCCGTGAAGACCCACAGTGGTGATTTTTCAGGACACATTAACTCAAAAAAATAATCTACTACCTTACTGGGGCCTTGGTTGCTATTTGTGTAAAAATTTTAGGCTCAACATGACCACCAATGTTACCAGGCTAATTTCAGCTTCACAGATGGTGGGGGTCCATGCGTTACCAGTTGGGTTAATGTCCAATGACATTGTTTCCACTTCACTGTAGTCTCAGAGTAACGCACCCTTCATCCACTGTGGACTTGTAGGTGCAAAGAGCAATCATGTTACTTTAAATATATATACTTATCTTAGATGAACACTTGTTATGCCTAAAAAAAGACAAAACGCACTAATTCAGATGATGTATCACTGAATATCTTAATTAATTCAGAGTTAGAAGCAAGTGAAAAAATGGAAGTCAAATTGACAAAAGACAAATCGCTACAAATAAAAAAGAAACAAGAGAAAGAAACGTGTCAGAAAACGTTAATTTTAATTTCTTAATTTAATTTTATGTTTAATATATTCAGCCAATAAGAAAAAAAAATTATCCACTAAAGACGCACCTTTAAGAAATCGAATTCTTAGAATGATGTGTTATTAATTTGTCAAGAGTTAATATACCTTCTGGAAAATAGAGACGAGAGAATTGGCGTTAGATTCCGACCTCCCGGCGGGGAAATCCCAACTCTGCAACATGTTAGCTTTGTGACTACAGACAACTTATATAACCTGTCTTGGTATTAGTTCCTCACCTAAAAAAATAAGTAGAGAATATTCCCTAGTTCATAAGGCATTTAAGGTAATTATTTACTTTTCCTCATGCAATGTGACCAGCCTAGCTCCTGATGCAGAATAGAGTTGTTGTTGTGTTTTAAATATCACTGTCATCATCACAATCAAAACTAAAACCAACACTGCGCAATGAATTTCTCAGCCCCATTGTCTCAAACAGGTCATGACAGATTGTATTTTATTCAATATTTGTTTATGCTTGAGAGAGAGAAAAAGAGAGAGTGCACAATTAAGGGAGGGACAGAGAGAGGGAGACACAGAATCCGAAGCAGGTTCCAGGCTCTGAGCTCTCAGCCCTGAGCCTATCACGGGGCTCGAACTCACCAACTGTGAGATCGTGACTTGGGCCAAAGGCAGACGCTTACCTGACCGAGCCACCCAGGGAATTTAAGAGTGAATGCTCTTCTCACACCCAACTGTGTCCAAATCCCAGTTCTGCCACCTACCAACAACCACCTTATTTATTCTTCCCTCCATTTAATTGTCTATGCAATTCAAAACAGTGGCGACATTGGAGGGCCAGGGATAGGATTCAAAGGTTTGATAAAAAGTGCTAAGGACGGTGTCTGCAATGAAATAAGTGTTACCTTTCACTCCCTCAAACGCTTCTCTGCACGGGTCAAATTTCCGATTTGCAATTTCCGCCTATGTGTGTCCCTATAAACCTTACAAACATCATTATCATTCGAAATCCTCCCCCTACCCCGACCCCGTTCGATGTGATTACTAATAATCAGAACCTTTCTGGTGGCAGTGTTAAGATCTCTGGCTTAGAAGCAAACTAGACACTGATAACATAAAATTCTTGGGAAAAGTTTCCTAAAAAGTGTCAAAGCCACATGGACATTCTTCTACCCGTGTAAAACTATGTTAAGTCATGTACTCATGCTAGTCAAATTAACTTCCAAGCATTAGGGATTTTTGGCAGCTAAGCTATATTATTTTGTATACCTGCCTTTTGCTTTAGGCACTATCTGGATAACTGTCCGGGCTCCTATTATCCCTGGGATCGTTCCTGTCCATCCCTTTTTCCCAGATCTAAGCCCTACCTCAGAAAAGGCTGTGCACAGAAGCTTCTGGGAGCAGAGCAGACCCAGGAATTTACTGGTGGTGGTGAGGAAATCGTCTGCATGCCTGGAACCCAACCAGGAGACTGTTGACTTAATCATGCCATACGACAGAGCCAACATTTGAAAGCTGTGAGAGACGGAGATTTTTCACACTTATTTATTGATTTTTACCCTGCCACCAAGTGAATCATTTAAAGTACTCATGCTATAGCTTGTATTGCCATTACGAGGGTTTTTGATATGATCATTTCATTACCTAGTATGAGCCTGGATTAAGCAAAATCAGTTTGGTTCATTTTAGAAGTGTTTTATTTTTTTTAATTTTTTTTTATTTTTTTTATTGAAAGAGAGAGACAGAGCATGAGCATGGGAGGGGCAGAGAGAGGAGGAGACACAGAGTCCGAAGCAGGCTCCAGGCTCTGACCTGTCAGCACAGAGCCTGATGCGGGACTTGAACTCACGAGCCGCAAGATTGTGACCTGAGCTGAAGTCGGACGCTTAACCGATTGAGCCACCCAGGAGCCCCTCATTTTAGAAGTTCTTAAAACTTCACGTACCTTTGTATTTAATTTTTGAGCCCAGGGCCAAGAAAGATAGATATATTTGGAGGAAAATAAGAAAATGTAAGGTACACATTTGTTGCCAAATATACTCAAACCTCACTTGGCTTAAATTGTTGCCTGTGATTGACAGGCAAACGGGACTGACTTTGCTTTTCACACCCATAAGTAAATGCATTTGCAATAAAAAGCAAAATGGGGGGGGGCAAATTTTGTCAGGACTTAGGCCCTTTGGCCACTTATAAAACTTAAGAGAGATATTAAAATACTACTGATACAGGAATCTTCTTATAAGATTATAAGAAGGGATAAATATATTTATTTTCCACATTACTTTCAGCCCCTCTATACCAGAATATTCCCATCATTAAAATATCTCCAATAGATTCCAGAATGTTTCCAGTAACCCTCAACCTTCTAATCATCCTAATCCCAGGCATTAAAAATCCTATTCTGTCCAAAGTGGAATTGTCCATCATACATCCCCTTTCAAGACACTGCTCCTCCCAGACTTTGTTGTGACTTGTGACAGGAACCCCGGGAAGAAAAGGGGGGTGAGTGGTTCCCAGATCCCGTCTCTGGGCCTCCCTGCATTCTGTGCTCTTGCCCACCCCCCCCCCCCCAGCCCTGGGGGGGGGGTGGGGGCGGTGACAAGCTGGTGATCAGGTAGGGATTGATTAGGGTTAATCCCAATGATTGTCTTTCTGACGGGCTTTGGGGACCTCCCTTTCTGAAAATGTTCATTGCCCCATTCCCAAGTGCTAACTGCTGCTGTCCTGCTGTCCTGCTGTCCTGGAGGCTGTCCTGCTCCAGCTGCCCCTACAGGTACACTGTCAGGATCACACAACATGGCAGGCAACTCCCATAAGGTCCTAACGAGGGAAGTCGAGTTTGGCTGCCTTCGGCATCAGCACCAAAACCATGAAGGAACTCAATGCCTCAGTGCTTCCTGGGGCTGGGACTTCAGGAGGCTCACAGGGCATCTCTGCTTTTCCTCAAGAGCAGCTGTGGTCTGTTAATAGCAGGTGCTCCCTTGGGAGGAGAGCAGAGAGCAGTCCCTGTGCCTGGTCCTCCAGCGGAACCATTTCATGTGTTCAAGTCGCTCCTGGAAAGCTTCCTTCACTTGCTTTGAAGCAGAAGTGGGCCTCCCACCCCAAACTGTAGAAGAAAAGGTTTAGAAAACTCAGGGCTCTGCCGACGGATCTCACAAATGTGTCTCATCAGACGTCCTCCAAGATGGCAGCTAGTTTCCTTCCCACATGGGCTGGAGTAGGAGAGAGGCTCTCAGCAGCGGGGACAGTTTCCCCCCACCCAGTGGGCAATTTTGGATAGATGGTTTCATTATTCTCTGAGAAGTCTGAGCATTCTTTAGGAGGGGTCAGCACTAAAGCTCATTCTTCTCTATACATTTGGCGGTAAGAAAAGTCCCATTTAACATTCTGTTAGATTGTATTATCTTCCAAAGTGTTTATTCTCACTAAGATTTCTTCAGATTTCAAATAAAAATGGTATATCATAAATATAGGATAAAACAATAAAAAATTAAAAAAAAAAAAAAAAAAACCTCCGTGGAAAATCAAGAACACCTTGAGCAACAGGAAGGAGAAATTAACTCAAGGAGAGTCCCTGAAGGAAATATCCACATTCTTATTCTACCCTAAACTCAGGATACTGATAATTTCAGAATCTCTTTTCTGAATTTTGTCTACCTCTTGTATTACATTATGAGGTCCATGAGGACAGATTCTTTTTCCACTGTTGTATCACCAGGATCTAAACCAGTCTTTAGAAATGAATGTTTGATGATTGAATGATTGAGGGAAGCAGTGAGCCAATGGCCTATTTATAAGGGAATAGCCACATGATTGACTAGAGCATATTTTTTAATACGTTTTATCAAGCCTTTTAATTTTTGAAACAATTCAGCAAAGACAAAGGGAGGATAGAAATATGTTAGAAATTTCTATGATACTGTCATTGTTCAGTGCAACAGAAAAGTATTGATTTAATTTTGTCATTTAATATGCAGGTTACAATTTTCCATTATAACCACCCGAAGAATGGAAAGTATGTATAACTCTCAAACCAGTAGAAGAAAAGAAAGGGATAGGAAAGTTGAATCCAAAAATAAAACAAAAGAGAAACATAAACATACTAGAAAAAGACAGATAATGTGGGAAATAAAGTGGCATAAATAAATGTAAGCCTGTCAGCAATCTTAATCAACAGAGAGATACTAATTTCTGCATTTGAAAACCACTGATTATGTACGTGAATTAAAAAAAAAAAGAAAGAAAGAAAGGAATTAGCCATATCTTGTAGACGTGGAATATATCTAACACAAAATATCACACATGGTTCCAAATAAAAGAAAAATAAGTACCAGGCAAATCCCACCGAGAGAAAACTGGCATTCAAGTGCCAATTAAAAAGGCTATGTGTTTAAAATCTGCTGCTAGACCTGAGGTGGAGTGCTATTTCACGGGATTTTAACAACATGCAAATCATCAGGAAGCTGTGGCAAACCTAAAAAAGGATGTACTTACTAATAGAATTTCAAAATGAAGAAGCATAAGGTTCGCAGAACCACACAGATATATTGATGAATCCACATGCGAGAAGATTAACACTCTGGTCTTGAGCACAAGAAAAAAATTCAAATGCATGGATGACTCAAATAACACAATCGACTGAAGCTCTTACACATTTATATTATGCAGTGACAGAGATACACGCATTATACACACGTATGCGTATCTGTTATTGTGTCTCATGACAGAAGAATATATCATTTATTTTTGTTCACAGGAGCGATTGGTACAATTTGCCCACGACCAGGTCCCAACTATACGCCCTACAGCTTGTGAAGAACGAGCCTTCTACAGGCTGTGTCAATGAAAGTAAAGAACAAACAATAATAACTGCTTACAAAAATGCTTTTGGAAATTAACATTACGCAGGCCCCCACAGAGGATAACACATGGAAACGATCTTCAACGAGACTCAGCAGATACA
Organism: Panthera uncia; assembly: GCF_023721935.1. Lineage (NCBI taxonomy): Eukaryota > Metazoa > Chordata > Mammalia > Carnivora > Felidae > Panthera > Panthera uncia. Next base: position 72,552,765 of record NW_026057576.1, read on the forward strand.
CGTATTTAAGAGTGAGCTTCAAAAACAGTTACAGAATTAATTACTCATATAGTGTGCCTCTATTTATATTCTTTCTTAACAATTCGAAAAAAAAAAATGTCGCCATACGGTAAAGCTGTGAATAAAGCCATAGGGTAAATAACAACAAAGTCTGAGACAGGAGGAAGGTAATGAGGAAGAGGGACATGGGCACTTGGTGATGCTTGGTAATGTTCCATTTCCTAGGTAAGGTGCTAGTAAATAGGCGTGTGCCACATTCACCCTTTAATCTGCGCATGTATATGTTAAATCATACGAAATGCCAGTTATGCTGATCAAATACAGTCATACTGTACCCTTTGGTACTGCTCAGCCTAATCTATTACATGTATTCTTTTGATGACGCCATACTGACCCGATGTTAGAATATAAAGAAAAATGGGGCGCCTGGGTGGCTCTGTTGGCTGAGGGTCCGACTTCGGCTCAGGTAACGGTCTCACGGTTTGTGAGTTTGAGCCCCGCGTCCGGCTCTGGGCTGATGGTTCGGAGTCGAGAGCCTGCTTTGGAATCTGTTTCTCTCCTCTCTCTGTTCCTCCCCCACTCATGCTTTGTCTCTCTCTCTCTCTCTCAAAAATAAATAAACATTAAAAAAAAAATTTTAAAAGAGTGTAAAGAAAAGATAGTGTGTGAGCGAAATGGGATGTTCACACTTTCTGTAGTAGTGTGGTGATCTCTGGTGTAATGGCCTGTGTAGAACAGTGAATCGATTTTTCCTGTGGTTAGGGATATTTTATTTTTCCCATCGCGTTTTATTTTGTATTTCCTTCTGTGTTTAAAATATAAATTTAGGGGCGCCTGGGTGGCTCAGTCATTGAGGGTCCGACTTCAGCTCAGGTCACGATCTCACGCGGTCCGTGAGTTCGAGCCCCGCGTCGGGCTCTGGGCTGATGGCTCAGAGCCTGGAGCCTGTTTCTGATTCTGTGTCTCCCTCTCTCTCTGCCCCTCCCCCGTTCATGCTCTGTCTCTCTCTGTCTCAAAAAATAAATAAATGTTAAAAAAAAAATTAAAAAATAAAAAAAAATTTTAAATAAAATGTAAATTTAGAAAATACATTTTGTTAACTGGAAAAGAGCACTTGATGACAGTATTGAAGATTCCCTGGCAGGGGCACTTCCAGCGGCTTTCACGGGCTGGAAATAGTGGGCAGCACAGGCAGATTCAGACATTTATAAATTTTATAAAGTTTGTCTTGCAGGGGCCTCAGGCCACCTGTTCTTTTTAAATCCAATGACAGCATCATATTTGCCTGTGAAAGTATTCACAAAAGTACCATCTGGTTTTAAAGTTACCACTTTGGGGAGCATGGGTGGCTCAGTCGGTTAAGCGGCCGACTTCGGCTCAAGTCATGATCTCGCGGTCCGTGAGTTCGAGCCCTGCGTCGGGCCCTGTGCTGACAGCTCAGAGCCTGGAGCCTGTTTCAGATTCTGTGTCTCCCTCTCTCTGACCCTCCCCTGTTCATGCTCTGTCTCTCCCTGTCTCAAAAATAAATAAAACGTTAAAAAAAATTAAAAAAAAATAAAGTTATCAAATTGTACCAGAGACAGTTTAAAGTGTGGCTGGGTATAAAAGCCTTCTACCTGGGAAAGTCATGGGGGTTGAACTCAATCTGGGTCATCGACTTGGACAAAACTTGAATACGCTCGTAATGTCTAATGTAATTTGCAATCTAGCCTTACCTCTGTATGTGGCATGAAAAATATTCATTGCGAACGTGGGTTGTGTGTCAGTATTATTAGGCAGACTGTTTTACCTTGTTCTTCTTCTCTTTGGGTACAATTATTGCACATCAATTTCACATAAATATCTTAGGTAATTTCTTTCTTGCCCTTGGTTTAAGACACTGGCTCTTACCTGAACACTACTCCCATTTGTGTTCCTACAAAACACGTGACTAATCACTAAGCTTCTGTTTCTCTCATCCTTTGGCCAAATCCTTGACATAATTTGGCCAAATATTCTTTTCCCTGACACATTCTGGTCTCCTTCCCATTCTTTCCATTTATGTCACATTGTTCTGTCACCCTCTCTCCTCTTTCCTGTTCACTCATCCCTCAGTTGATTTGGCACCTAGGACCCATCAAGAATGCATTATCCTTGTCTAAAACAAAACCCTGGAGAGTTCTTCATCTATGGATGTTAACATCCTTTCCAGAGGGCTTAATGCCCAGGTCAGATCCATATAATCCAAGCGAATGAGCAGCTCCAAAAAAGTATCAAAATGTTGGTTCTTCGTCTATGTGTTAGTCTTGGCAGAGTATTTGGTAAAGAATTGCCCCGATTTGATAGAACTCCAAGTTGTGGAAAGAAAACTGAACACAGGTAAATGGTTGGCGAGAGTGGGTCAAATACGAGGAGACAAAAACCAGAGAGCTGCATTAGGGTACCGACTACTGCTCAGGACATCCACACCGAATGGACAGTGGGGGTTGGGCAGATCCACTAGCGGTGAGGTAATTTGCCAATACATTGGACCACAGTGGCTGCCGCGATTCCATCTGGCCCTGTCCACCCGCCACAGATCACGTGTCATTAAACCAGGACTGTAGAAACTGCACACCGCTAGATGCCCCACCCAACTCTTCCTTCTCCACAATAAAGACGCTGCATTTAATACTCCTCTAATCTACCAGACTCACATACAACCCCCAAACACACAAGCATATTCGCACAACTTCCGGTGGGAATTAAGACAGAGGTGAAATTAGGCAGATGGGTATAGGAGAAGCATTACAGCCCCGTAGCAAAGTGTGTCCATGCTCCTTTGCCGCGACATGCTTTCCTTTGCCACAATCTGGATCCAGCATTAGAGTTAGTCTTGGCGTAGAAGTATACAATTTGTATTTCTCCCTGAAGCCCTATGTGCTCTGCATTCCTTACTGAGGGGAGTAACTTAGGCATCTATTTTTTTTTTAAAACTTTGTCCGGTTGAATGTGTTTGTTGCGACTCAACCCTTAGTCTACTAAGTTTTCAACGTCAGACAGGAGTTTTATGATGGGTGCTTATTAGCACCTCTGACAACTTCATAAATAATAATTAGAAGTTGGAACAAATCGACCTGAGACCAGAAGAAATGACCACTAGCTGGAAATGGCAAACAGGTTTCACTGTTTCTACAAACACGGGTTTTTCAGTACACGGTGACGGGAAGTCTCCAACGTAAGGCACACTTTAAAATGATCATTTATTTGTATTTGCATAATATTTTCTTTTTGTGACTCGAGTGTAACTGAGGTTACAGCATTATGTTAGTTTCAGGGGCCCAACATAATATTTCCACGTTTGTACACACTGCAGAATGATCACCACATTAATGTGTTTCCCCTCTGTCACCAGATAGTTACAACTTTTTTTTTTTACCACGATAAGAAATTTTAAGATTTACTTTTTTAGCACCTTTCAAATTTGTAATAGAATATCATAGTCCCCATGCTGTACATTACATCCCCATGACTTATTTATTTTATAACCAGAAGTTTGCACCTCGCGGTTACTTAAAATCATTTCGCCAACCCACCCCCTATCGCCCCTCCCCTTCAGCAACCACTAACCTGTTATCTGCATCTAAACAAACAAATAGTATTTCTTTAAGTGTCGTTCTTCATTAACTCGAACAGAAATAGCTCATTCCCCAAACTGTTTATTTATAGCCAGAGTTCTCCATATTTTTGTCTGTGAAATTAACTCAGTTTTCATGATCCAAAAGGTTAGAACCGTAGCTGTAAATTCTGTACCCCTGAAAGCTTTGTATCTTGATACGCTGGGTGTATTTAATTATGTTCCTGAAAAGAAGTTAAGATGTTTATTGAGACATTTAGGTCGGTGATCATTTTAAGTGGTCCAAGGCTTCCTATTTTAATAAATGCCTCTATTTTAAAAATACGGTCTGTCTCTGAAAACTTAGAAAAATGATAATTATGTTAAGAAATACAGTCCAGGTGGTTAATGTGCCCTCCTTTCTCTCACAGTGAGGTTTTGGATATAAACTCCCTTACCATAGTCAGGCTGGGGACCAACAGAAAGGGTCACAGGCCAGTTGGAGAACGAGAGTATGAGGACTCTCTAGGATACCTGTTATTTCTATTATTTCTGTCCCAAGGAGACAGCGCCACATAGCGTCTCTGCTGAGCTACAATGCATGCGCACTGGGGACCAAAGAGTCTATGACCTGCAGAGAGGAAAAAAAAAACCCAAAAAACAAAAAAAAAACGAGCCTCAGAGTGTAAGGGTGAGAAACGAGGGACACTTACTTCTCTTCTTTCTTAAGAGAATATAATGAACCCTCCTATTCTGAACTGTTATTCATTCATTTTACGTCCTCATGAAGTTCTCAGAGGCATGATATTCCTTGCAAGCCGTTCCGATTCAGATAACTTTTTAAATTATTTTCCATCATTTAAGAGAATAGGAGTTAGTATCAGCGTACTCATGAATGCACATCTACGTGCATCCTTGTGAAATACTCACAAGCATTTCTTGTAACCACCATGTTCCCGGCAGAGTGATGGATCTTAGCAAGACAATGAGTCCTGCTGCTCAGTTGATGGAGCGAGAAAGCTAATCGTATGGCATTCTACATCCTAATTGAAGGAAGAGTCAAGCATCTTAGGATCTCAGGAATGAAAAGATGATAGCAATTAGCAGTGACTCTTGTGACTCCCTGTTGATTCTGGACAATTAGAACAGTGTCTTCTCTTCTAATTTATCCTGTCCTGGAATTCTTACCGTTGGTGTTTACTAATGTTATGCTCTCTTCATCGAAATCGAATCTGAATGTTCTTGACATTTACCCACATTCCTCAAAGACCATGGTGACTCATCACTGTTTGACTTTGCCAGTTCTTCTTGCTGTTTTCCAAAAAGACTCCAATTCGACAACAGTGTTGGTGACTTTTTTTTTCAAAGCTTCCCCTCTTCTCAATAATTTAAAATCCAGTGACCCAGATCACAATTAATCTTGTGCATTTGCTTGGATGTTCCATGGGGACACACGGAAAGGAAAGACAAAGGGTCAAAATGCAACAACACATGATGTTGTAGAGGATAGGATACAGATAAGGAGTATAGGACTAACCATACACAGGAGGAAGAAGCAACATTTCCTGTAAGTAAGATGATGACAGGATTTCTTAGAAGAAGGTAGGCATGTGGCAGGCAGTGTGCAGGTGGATGGATTTATGCCTGAAAGCCTCCTTCTTCTCCGAGAAAGTGGAGCCTATCCAGAATGGAAAAGACTACCAGGGCCTCCAACCTTCTCTCATCTCCCAGCCTCTTCATTTCTATTTCATTTAATTTGCTCTCCTGCCCTGCCAAGGCACCAGATTCAGTCATCAGTGTGTCTTCCCTGAGTGACTGTCCTTATTCATAAGCTTCCACTCTAGTGGCTAACCTCTTTTGCATGAATAGAAAGCAGGGGACAATGCTGATTGTGTCCATTCCAAATATCACTCGAGGACTTGCACAGGTGTGCCAACACGGGCCACCCACTGGTGCATGCACTTCCCTTGTTCATTTAATTTCCCACAGTGTTCACTAGGCAAGAAATCCAGTGGCTTCAAAATGGTGTCCAAAAATTCAGGCTCGTTATTGGTTTCCATAACTGAGCATGAATTGTCTAGCTTGGTATTCAAATTCCATTAAAATATATGTTTTTATCTGCCCATACCTTCTTATGAAGGAAATTATTGTTCTTTGAATTTTTTTTAAGTTTATTTATATTTGAGAGAGAGAGAGAGAGAGAGAGAGAGAGAGAGCGTCAGGAAGGGGCAGAAGAAGAAGGAGAGAGAATCCCAAGCAGACTCCACGTCATCAGTGCAGAGCCCAATGCAGGGCTCGAACTCACAAACCGTGAGATCATGACCTAAGCCAAAGTCCAGTGCTTAACCAACAGAGCCACTGAGGTGCCCTGGAAATTATCATTCTTAAGCTCCTGCAGGGAGTTACCCCATCCACCCTGACTGTGCCGTTCATCGCATGGTAAGCGGTGTGGTAGTGTGGGGACAGCCTGCAGTGAGCTCCGTTCTACCTTCCATCACTTTAACTGAATCTCTTTTTTTTTTTTTTTTTTTTTGAGCTCAGGTACATAATCTCTGAGCCTTGATTTCCTCCATTATCAAAAAGATATAATGATAGGGATAATAATGTCCCTACTAAATACTAAAGCCTGTCATAGAATACATACCCTTCGAGTATAAACCAGGATTATTGTTTCCTAATCCAACTAGCTTCTCTCTCTTGGGGCTAGGAACAGGAAATACTCATCCAGGAAGAGAGTTTGCAGCAAGCTAAAGTTTGAAAGACACATGAATTGACTCCAAGGAGAGAAGTAAGGAAGAAGCAGAAAACAAGAATATAAGATTTATAGTAAAGAGAAAAAAAAATGGAGTGACGCTGAGAGACAGAAAGTGAATATTCCCAGCTCTCCAGGATTGCTATGCATCCTGTTTCAATGCTCCTGAAGTTCACGTGGATAATTCGTTTGTAGGGACCCGTAATTCTATGAGACCCATTTCCGCATTCTTACAGGAAACATTCTTTGAGCCAGGGTTACTTGAATGAATTCCCTGGTAGTACAAGAACTCAGATAAGATGCCCATCTTCTCTGCAAATGTTTCTCTTCTTGTACTTCTGGCTGTGCTGTTTGATGTTCCCTCAATACATCTCAAATACCGCCAATTGGAAATATCGAGCAGACAGACTAGTGATGCCTGGTAGGCATCATTATTTCCTTTGGGAGCGCTAATGGAGATGATGATACCTTGTGAACAGGGATGGGTCCAGAGGAGAGAAAGATGTTCATGACTATCTGGCCTGAAATTTTAGTGCCTGCCAACCGTCCTGGGGCATCAAAAACTAAGTTGGGAAATATATGGAAAGCTGAAATAAACAGATAAATGATAGCATGCCATGGCACACGTACCACTCACTTTATCGTTCAACAAAGAAAATATTCTTATTGAAGGCCTAAAAGCTTCCCTTTCAATGACATTGGTGAAAAATCCTGAACAAATCCTGGCTCATTTTTTGAGTCAAGCTTTATGCTACAGGACTTGATATAAATATCTAGCTTTAATCCAGCAAGTTATTTCAGGGTGAACATTAGCAAAATTTGTCCAAGATACAGATGAATGCCCAAATGCCCAATTAGGGTAATTGGGGACCAAAACTGGGAATTATCCCAAGTCTAAGAACATGGCATACACAGTTAGACAAGAGGAAATATATCCATTATAAATCACTTAGTGTATAATAAGTACAAACTTATGGGTAAAGAAAAATGCAACAGTACAAAAAGACGGCTCCTTAGAAAACAAATCAGGAGAGATCTGGGCCAAGGGTACAGATCTGGGAGTCGTTCAACTTATAGACAGCAGAAAAAAACACAGAAGGACTTGAAATTAACAAGAAAGGCTTTAAATTATTATTTTTTTGTTGTTTTTTAAGAGGAGAAACAAGATTTTTTTTTTAATTTTTTTTAACGTTTATTTATTTTGGAGACAGAGAGAGACAGAGCATGAACGGGGAGGATCAGAGAGAGGGAGACACAGAATCTGAAAAAGGGTCCAGGCTCTGAGCTGTCAGCACAGAGCCCGACGCGGGGCTCGAACTCATGGACCGTGAGATCATGACCTGAGCCGATGTCAGCCGCTTAACCGACTGAGCCACCCAGGCACCCCACAAGATTTTTTTTTAATGTGGATGGGATGATAATGTTAACAGAACAATTTCAAGGATATGAGATACAGACAGAAAGAGATAAATTACATAAAAAAGACAACCAAGAAGGTAAGAGGAGTAAGATCTGGAACCCACGTGGGTAGATGGTCTTAGAAAGAAAAAGAGCTCATTTTCCATCCTTCCTATCACAGGAAAAAAGGAGAAAAGCCCCATATGGGTATAGGCATAGCTATGTTCATATAGATGTATGAAATTACATGAAAAATATATAAAATGTATGTATATATCTATCTGTCTTTCTATCTATCTATCTATCTATCTATCATCTATCTATCTATCTATCATCTATCTATCTTTCTATGTATCACGAAGACCTCTCTTTTCTTTGGTGAAGCAGATGGTATTTTTCGAGGATGACCATGCCAATATATCTTCTTTGGAAGAGTTGTTGACATTTCTTCACTGAGACATGAGGTCTCTGTTCTTTTCCGGAAAATTGAACCAACCCATAACAGCGAGGGAGTTCTGATGTAGAACGAAGAGTCTGTATTAGGTGGAAATAGCTAGACACTTATCACCTTGCCCAGTCACTGATTCAAGGCTTCCCCGAGATGAGCGTGGCCTGTCTGGAAACTTGAGGAAAGCCTTAAGGAAGCAAACACCTGCAGATTATCAGTCAGCCACACTCCTTACAGTCTTTTGGGCAACAAATGTTTTCTGGAGGCAGGGTATGAGTAGTGTGTCTACATATCTACCACATTCCTTCCCTCGGAACACTCTGATCCACTTCTCCATACAGGTTGGGAGCAAGTCCTTCGAGGTCGTGCTGGGACTTTCTTCCTGCTGGTGGATGAGACTTGGAAAAGAAAAGCAAATAAACTACAGCCCCCTATTGCCCCATTTGTTCTTAGGGATACGAATGCTACTCATTGTTTCTCTCCTCTCCTCTCCATTCCAAATCCCCTTTGCCCCAGTTATTACTCCTCTTAATTTAGGCGACTACCTGGCAGTATGGCCCAATCCCTCATTCATGAAACATCCGAGCCGGACCACTGAAGAAAGTTTCTTGAGTGCCACATATATTCCCAACTTATCTACATTGCATAATAGCAGCCAAATGGGGCACCTGGGTAGCTCATTTGGCTTAGCATCTGACTCTTGATTTCAGCTCAGGTCATGATCTCACAGTCATGAGATCTGGCCCAGTGTCTGGCTCTGTGTTCACGGCTCCTGTCCCACTTTCATTGTCTCTGTCTTTGTCTCTCTCTCAAAATAAATAAATAAACTTAAAAAAAAAAAAAAAAAGGAAAGAGCAGCCAAACAAACCTTCTCCTGATGACCAGGGTCAATTACCACTGACAAGATTATGATTCTCCTACTGGCCAGCTGGTCCCTTGAACATCAGGCATCCAAAATTCCCAGGTAATAGCTGCGGATATACTTCAGTAGTAACTGTATTTGTTATTCGGGTATTTTTTTGCAATAACATCTCTTGTAATTCGGGGACTAGGATCTCTAACCCTGCAGAGAAAAAGTAAGTCAAAGTTCCCCAGGAGGCTAATGAGAGTGATTATAAGTAGAACCACTTCTGCCTCATCCCTTGGTCCTTAGACTCGTGGATAATTCTTAGTTGGAAAGTGTGGACATAAAGCATATTTTGACTTGATGCATCTTGGAGAATGGTGGCCCTGCCTCATAGGATGTTGCCTCTGGTGGGTGTTTCAGCTGTACCATCAGCAGGTCATTCCAAGGCTCTATCACACTGGCAGCTTCTGGATGGTGTATAGCTGATGTAACCAGGGATCATGAGCTCTCTCCCGCACCACTTTTCACTCTAAAATGTTTCTTTAGTCGTAAGTGAAGTTGTATTTGGTGTCATGCCTATAGATCATGCATTCCACAGTCTTCGGGATAGGGGTCCTAGCTGAGGTCTTGTAGATGGGAAAGGCAATTCCGTACATGTAGGAGAGAGAAAGAGAGAGAAGGAAGAAATCTTTCATTGTGGGTTCAGATATAGAATGTACTTTTGTGTGTTGGAGTGACAGGGAAATGGTGTTCTTGGGGCATGAAAAGACATGTGTTTTTACATATAGGGAAAACCATATACAAAGCCACTGAGCAATCACAGGGTCTGTACCTTCCAAGATCAAGGAAAGATTTAGTGGGTCTATAGTCGAGGGATATGATAGTTGATGAGACTGGGAATATACACTAGGCCAAACTTCATGGTGCTTCATATGTCAAACTAAGAAAGACAGCTTTATATCATTACCTACCATGTCTTGCAAATGAAATAGTTAGCAGCTCTAGGGTGTTTTTCATATAGCGTTGCATCCTGTAACAGTTAACAATTTGGAACTTAGTAATTCTTGCATGGATAAATGTATTCATGAATTTTTTCACACTCAATAATAGTACTAGCGAATTTAATGTATGCCCACGTGAGAGGGGATAAAGGGCCCTATTTATTATATGAAGAGCATCCTATTTTAATGCTGATTTTAAAAATGAATATGAGACAGTAACTGAAACAAGAAATTCTGTACTAAGAGACAAAATTGTAAAAATGTGTATACTATATTATCAGTCATTGTGGACCATTCGATAAGGAAATAACAAGACAAGCTTTCCCAGACAGGCAGCAAATAGTTGACTTTGTAATAACTTCAGTGTTTTTCTGTTTAGCAAATTTTACTTAAATTGCAAATGCAGAGTATAAAGAGGCCATATGTTATGAACCCTAGACATTATTATTATTATTATGTTGAAAAAAGTTACATGAAAGAACTCATTAAGAAGAAAGTGCTATGTTAAAAAATAAATAGTATGCTAAGAAAACAAAAACAAAAACAAAAACACACATGGGAGCCCAACAGTGTGAAATCGGATATGTGAGTTCCAAAAAGTCTAAGGTGGTCAAACCACACGTTTAAAAACCTGCAGCTGAAATAAATAAGATGAACAGATTTGGTGACCAGTAGAGCATAATTTGATTTGAAGTTGGTCTAACCTCAGGATTACAGTTTAGGGATGAAAGAGAGATTTGAACTGCTCTGTTCTATAAACAGGGAAGAGGAAAGAGTAAGATAAGAGGGCAGATGAAGTAGTTTCTCATTAAAAACGCATTCCCTCCTCCTGTGTCCCTGCTAAATTGAATCGTTAGGCACTTGTATATTTTCTGAGCATCTCAGTCCATTCAGGCTGCCATCACAAAATATCACGGACCAGGTAGCTTGCAAATAACAGAATTTTATTTCTCGCAGTTCCGGAGACTGAAGGCCCAAGATCAAGGTCAGCATGACCAGGTGGGGGCCCTCTTCTAGGCCACAAACTTCTCCCTGGTTGAGGGTAGCAGGGTTGAGGGAGCTCTATGAGGTCTCTGTTAGGGGTATTAATCCTATTCGTGAGGGCTCCACCCACAGGACCTAAACAGCTCCCAAAGTCCCCAACTCCTAATCCCATCATCCCATCACCTTTGGGGGTTAGAATTAGGAACTCTGGGGCAACACAAGCATTCAGACCATAGCACTGAGTCACTCTGTGGCATCGAGGAGTAAATACCAGCAAATCTCAGCCCATCATGTCTCTTTCTCTCTCACCACTAATTAGTTTAGAAAGGGTAGTACAGTATATTACCAATTCTGGTCAGTGAGCTCGTAGGGAAACCTACCAGGGTCTTCTGAAAAAGGACCCCACACACTTCATACCAGGAACACATAGGAACATGGATGGACCCCTCTTCTGGCAATGCCCAAAGGATGGAGCCTCTACTATGTGGTAAAGTAAAGTGGCTGAAACACCCTTTCTGATCTGCTCAGGATCTTGCCAACAGGGGAGGACGGTGCAGTGGAAAGAGCTTGCCTGTTCCATGTCACGGTTGAGACTGAACCGTGACACGGTGGAGACTGAGTCCAACCCTGGACTCCCCGCCATCCAGGTTTCTTGTCATATAAGATAATAAAGCTCATAATGAAGGTCAGACACTTTCACTCAGTTTTTCTCATTTTTTGAGGCCAAAAGTGCCCACATTTTACAGAATTGGTAGAGGTTGAATGATGAGGGCATTTAGGAAGTGACAACCTTCAATCTGGGACTGAAAGAGCTGGCAAAACATGCGAGGGAAAAAAAAATGTGTGGCTCTGAGGGAAGAGCCTTTCATAATAAAGAATTAGCAAGGATGTAAATAACCTTGATTTCTCACATTGCTACAGAAGCATTTTGGCACTGATGGGATGGGCCTTGAAATGCTTATTGAGCACAGATGTTATCTTTTTGCTTCCACAACCTGAGCACAGTATACTACGTAAAATAATGATATTGTAAATTGAGATGCAATTTTAACACATTCTTTCCTGACTAGCGTATGTGCACATAGGAAAAATACTTTAAACAATACTGTATCACTTAAAAATAATTATTCTCTTTTTTTTTTAAGTTTTTCACCTCATAGTTGATTGTTTTTATTTAAAACATATTTCCAAGAAAGTTAATGTTAAATAATTTCAGCTGGGACCATTCTCAGCCTTCCATTGGGGTACAGATAGTCAAACTATATTTAGAATGAAATCTACCATTTAAAAAAAAAGTTTATTTATCTGAGAGAGTAGAGGAGGGGCAGAGAGAGGAGGAGAGAGAGAGAATTCCAAGCAGGTTCTGCACTGTCAGCACAGAGTCTGACTCGGTCTCAAGTTCGCGAACCGTGAGACCATGACCTGAGCCGAAGTCAAGAGTCAGATGCTCAATCGACTCAGGCACCCGGGTGCCCCTAGAATTTTTTTTTTTTTTTGGAAAAATAAAATAAAATAAAATAAAATAAAATAAAATAAAATATAAAGTAAAATAAAATAAAATAAAATAAAATAAAATGAAATAAAGTAAAATAAAATAAAATAAAATAAAATAAAATAAAATAAAATAAAATAAAGTAAAATAAAGTAAAATAATGTAAGGAAAAAATGTAATAAATCAGAAAGTCAGAAAGATTTTCAGGTTACCCCAGCACTGCAAAGCAACTTTTTCCTCCTGCCTACCCCTTTTCCCTTCCTAAGAATCTGTTTCTTCTACTTCTCCAGATACCTCAGAGACTCACAGGATTCCTATGGCCAGATCATCTTGTTTGTATTGAACTTTTTGGGTTGTCTCATCCACTCCCACTCTGTCAGCCTTCTTCGCCTGTGTCCTAAAAACTTCTGAACCTTTATATCCAGCTCTGATGTCTCTCTTATACACAAACCATGCGCCTTCAAATCCTTCCTGGAGGGGCACCTCCCTGGCTCAGTCAGTAGAGCATGGGACTCTTGATCTCAGGGTCATGAGTTCAAGACCCATGTTGGGTATAGAACTTACTTAAAAAAAAATCCTTCCTGGCAAATGTTGTCTGTCACTAAAACGCCTCAAAATTATAATATGCAGAATTGATTTCTACTCCCCTAAAACCTAGTCCTCAGTTTACAGTGTTTATTCAAATGAATGGTGGCAGCATGTAGCCATACCAAAAATTCAGAGCCTCCCTCACCCCCCGCAACAAATCAGTCAACAACATACCAATGTCTAATTTAGCTGTTTCCTCCCCTCACACCTCACTTGAAGCTCTTATCTGGTCTCACCGGGATTACTACAAAATCTATTAAGTAGTCTCCCTTCCATCGCAATCTGCCAAACTCAGTCTTTTTGTGTATGCCCTCTTTCTAAACTACAATTTGGATTTTAAAACAAACGAACAAACAAACAAACATGGAAAAAATCCTCACTGTCTGCTATTGCATCCCAGATAAAACCCGAATCTTCATTGTCAGGAAGTTCACACTCTGCGGTACCCCAGCCCGATTATACTCTATTATATTTCTCCATTCTACCCAACTTGAAGAACGCTCTGTGTTGGTTGGTGGGAACATACACATAATGGTCATTTTTCCCTCGATGTAGCCATGTAAGCGAAACTCTCTGAAGTTCCTCAGGTTTAACTTTCTGGTCCTTTGTACATACCGGCTTGTTGCTCAGCGGCCATTAAAACCATTAATGTTTTTAAACATTAAAAAAAAAAGAAGATTCAGAGAGCCAAAACATTTTGTACAAGGCCAACAGCCAGTGAATAGTAAACTCAGGCCTTTAAAAACCGTATGTTTGAATATAGTGTGTGCACCACGCACACACCACATGTACCCCACACATACACACAAGAAAATATCAGGCAGCCATGAAGAAGAACAAGGTCACGCCATTTGCAACAACATGGATGGACCGAGAGGATATTAAGTCAGACTGAGAAAAACAAATACCATTTGATTTCACTCATGTGTGGAATCTAAAGAAAATCAAAAGACCAAAACAAAAACAAATGAAGAAGCAAACAAGTAGAATGAAACGTATTAAGCACAGAGAACAAACTGATGCTTGCCAGAGGGGAAGGGGTGGGAGATGAGCAAAATGGGTGGAGGGGAGTGGGAGATACAGGTTCATCATTATGGAATGAATAAGTGCCAGGAATAAAAGGCCCAGCATAAGGAATATGGGAAAAGTACAAACATGTGCTTCAGCTGTCATATTCTCCTTACTGCTGATAAATTCAATTTAATAATCTCTCATACACCGTACTTTGCAGACACATCAAAAAAAATGCACCCTTCTTTACACTGATGGAAAGAAAAATAAAACAGATTCATCCTCTGTTAAGGTCTGTGAAGAGAACAAGATGCTTTGGTGAATGAGTACATTGGTGTTCGAGAACCATCCAACAACTTAGCTCATCATTCGGGACCCAGCCCTGGAGCTTGGCTTCACTGACGTGGATAAACCATGACCTGGCCACGTGGAGGCTAATAAATCCCAGATAATTTACAAAATTGTGTGACCTGTACAAATCTTTATATGACCTGAATTTCAAGAAGAATTTAGTCCATCCAACTCACTAAGCCACCCTGTCGACATCTGCCGTAGGGATCGAGCTAAGAAGAACAAGAAAGAAAGAATTCTTTAAACCGTTCCTTAGAAAGTAATGTCTGGAGCCTTCGGGACAGGGATCTCAAGGGAAGCATTTGCCTTCCCCCTGGGATCATCAGTCTCTTATGTTGAATGGATGGCATTTCAGGAGCCATCGCGTGTCATTTAATCCCATCATCAAGGATCATCTTACAGGCTCATAAATATCATTAAGCTCACACATGCCAACTGATGGCTTACTCTGTGTATGGTCAAATGATGGATATTTGGTCACAGTTTGAAACAACAGGACACCTGCTACATGCCTACTTAGAGGCTTTAATTTTGTTTCAGGGATTACACAGAAAAAAATAGCAAATAAATACTGTGAGAAGACATAGTCAACCAGTGTTTCTTTAAAGTCCACATTTTAATTGCCATTATTTTTCATTGAAGACTGCTGATTGGAAGGAATGGCAGGGAATGAGGTGATCGTAAGGGAGGGGCCGACGAAAAGCAATGGGGCAAAGGAAGGATGGGCTGGAAAGAAAACAGCCAGGACTGCGTCAGGGTAGGACATTATACTAAGGATCTAAATACTTAAAAGTGATAAAAGGGGCCCACACATTTTTAAAAATTATGCTCTATCCTCCTTCCTTGACAAATACACCGTTGTAACAGTAAAACTGAAAAACACATCAAGCTGAAATGTCTGAATTTCATTATTTTTACTACTGTCTGAGTGTTCTGTGTATGCAATAGCAGTGTTTGGATGAGTAAGAAAATTGAAATATGCATATAATAAATTATTAACTCTGCAATAGGTTTTATTTTACGCCTGTATTTTAACAATGTCACTAATTATACTGTTAAGAAGATGTTGACTTAATTTGATAGAAATAAACAAAGATTGAAGTGAAATGTGACTATATTCAAAGTGCACATAATAATATATTTTCATAAAAATCAAAATTAAATGTAACATCAAAAAGGAAAATGAGTATAAATTTTAGATTTTTATTCTAAAATGTTTCAAACTGTCTATATAAGACAAGTAATTTGCAGTCAATGAACATGAAAATTTACAATGAATGGAAGCTATATTTAAATGTTATTTTTGAAATTTAATTCTGTGTTAGTAAATACTTTAAAAATAAAAGTGTATTATTCTAGTGTTCAATGTCTATTTGGTTGCCAAAGTTCTCAACGTAAGGGATTGGTAGCAATTGAGTTGTGATATTAAGTTATATGAATTTCATAATAGCACCAGTTGTTCAGGCTCTGGGTACAACTGTTGTGAATAATGAGCTAACTCATGAATTCCTATGGATTCCCAACTCAGAACAAGAAGAGAAGCGAGAAAATGGCTCCTTGGGGCTACTAGGAACAGATTAAGTACTATCACCGTGCTATCTGAAAGAAACAATGTAACCAGTTAAGGAGATGGTCTTTTTCTTACATAATCACCTTTGCTGCTCAGATCCTCCCCATCTTCCCAAGCATTGGCTCTCTCTCATGTTGGCTCCAAGAATAGAAGGAAGAACTTTAAGACCTTTTCCTAAAGCCTGAACTGGTTTATAGGTAGCACCTGGATGCTGTCTCTAGTGATAGGTGTTGATGCAATACTGTACCCAGGCATTGGCATACGTTTGGCTCTCCTCCAGCCCCGTGTCTGTGTCTCAGCTTTGAATGGGCTGGAAGTCACTAGGGATACGGCAAAGGGAAGATTGTGCTTCTGTAGATGTGAGGGAAGGTTCGAGGAGATCCTGAATTTCTAACCGGCTCTTGGGTGGCGCCGATGCTGCTGGGCCAAGCGCTCGGTTTGCAGAGTGAGGGTGTAAAGTGGATGCGTGGGGAGCAGAAGCTTTTCCCACTGAAACTGAGGACAATACTTGTATCACGAGCTGGGCACAACTGTCAAAGGTTTCTATTTTTCTGTCTTTTCAATGTAATCACCTTGATTCTCTAGCACACGCTTCCCAATACATTCTAAGGAAAAAACAAGTAATCAAACATGTACATAGCTCTTGTTAAGTGATTTACATTAAATCTTCACAGAACAAAGGAGGTGGCTCCAATGCCCCTGCCTTTCAGCTTAGAAATTGTGGGGCAGAGAGGTTAAGAATTTTGTCGATGTACCACTTGAGCCCAGAAAGTCTGGTTCTAGAATTCAAGCCTTTCAGCACTGCGCTCTAAATCTTTCTCACACAAGAAGGAATGATATATGCCCCTTAAGGATCCACACTTCCCAGGAAAGAATCTATTATAGTGAGCAAAAGTAGCAATAAAATTGATTCCACACATACAGTGAGATTTTCTACCTTCGAATTCAACTTTGACTTTAGTTGCTGGGGCTAGTTGGGTGAAAATGATTAGAATATAACTTTTTTTGGTATCTTCTTTATCTATAATATCCGAATTACAATTTCATGGCCAATTAAAGGGTTTCACAAATATTTGAACTATTCCTTAAAAGGGAAAGACTAATATTTATGTAGCTCATGATTAGTGTGTATTATGATGGTTCATTTCAATGGAATTGGAGAAATAGAGAGTTATGTTAAGTTTTGAAAAATATTTTGAGCCTGTACACAGCTTTAAATATTTTAATACATAAGGACACATATATTTATATGTGTGTGAACATATATATACACACATGCATACATATATACATATGTATTATGTGTATATAAGTATTTTATGTGACTATCTGTATACACATATACAATTATATTTAGGGAAATATATAAATTATGTGAATAAAACCAACTAAAATATTTTTAGGTTATATTTCATTTTATTCTTGGTCTTGTGTTTAACTCAGGTGTATCCAAAGTGGTCCCAAAGAACAATGTTTCCATCAAAAAACAATAACAAAAGAACGCATATTTAATTGAAAGTCTTAGGCACCCAAATTTGTACCAGGTGCAAGTAGATCATTAGATGAGTAAAACTCACAATGATAGATCAGTGGGGTTAGACTGCAGTTATGTGAACTGAATAAACTCCTATATGTATGTTGTGCGTGCAGTTTGAATTTCGAATATATAAAATTTATCAGTAAGTTATAATCATAAGTACACTATAGTCATGGCAAACAATTTTTGACCAGTGAAACCGTCTTAATCTACAAGGTCTTCATGGATTTAATAAAAAATAATGGTCATCTGTCATGTTAATAAAAAATGAAATTTACTTGCCATGAATGATTTTTTTTTAATTTAGCATTTTAAGCATTTAGGATAAGAATCAGACAAACTACCTACCAGCCTGCTGCCTGTTTTTGCAAATAAAGTTTTATTGAAACCCAGCCATGTTTATGTTTCTGAATTGTCCATGCCTGCTTGTGTGCCTGAAAATGAGTTCATGAAAAAAGAGGCAGTGCAATTTCTAAAACCAAAAATAATTACTCTCTGGTCCTTAATAGGAAAAAAAAAAAAAAGATTGCTGACTACAAACAATTTCTTTTTCAATGATTATGTAAGTTTCCAAATATTTCGAAACTGCTTTGAAGATATACTCATTCATAGATGCAGGCATACAGAGGTGCACCCTCAATATGTGTAAAAAAATTCCGTATTAATCTCACCTATGTGTCACAGACCAGCACATCCAATTCCACACACAAGTAAAATTAATAAGACAACACTCATTTACTCAACAAATTTTTCTTGAAGGCATAACGTGTACCAAACACTGCCAGTGATAGGACGTACTTTAGGAAGAAAGAGAAGGAGAGAAGGAGACCAAACGAGCAAGTGTCTGTCACCGGGAAATTAGTCTCCAGGAAGAAATATGTGATAACTGGGTACTCCTGCTGAAAGATGGGTCACGACACAGGTCCTTAACCCTGTAAGAGAGCAAGTATGGCTTCTGTGGAGGACGAGGGGTAGAAGATGTAAGATATGGCTGTATATTATACATTATATTTTATATATAATATATATGCTAAGCAGACTCTTAATCATAGAGATACATAGTTATTTAATTTGGTTGTAAATCCTAGTGCCTTAATCTCTCTCCTGTACTGAAAGACCGGGGAAAGAAGAATATTCCAGAAGCTAGGCATACTAAGAAGATGAGAACTAATGTTCAGAACATTTAAAAGAATAAGCACTATAAAAGAAACATTCAATTAACATCTGATTAATTCTTAACAAAAATTAACATTGGCCAATTAAATAACTGAGAACTGATTTGCGATTCTGTGGTATTGATAGGCTAATTAACCATTGTTAGAATTTTGAAAGAGATGACATTTATAAGAACTTGCAATTAAACTGTAAACTCTTTTTCGAACTTAAAAAGTAACCTCTAAAAAATTGAGAAAGTAATGACATTCTGGACACTGTATTGAGTCATGACAGAATAAAGTGAAAAGCGGGTGTACTTGATGTATAAGCCCTTTTATGGAAAAAGATATCATTAGAACTTTGCTATATTTAGAAGTAATGGTTCAAGAAGTGTTCTATTAAGAACATAGTGACAAGGAACACAATGCATATGAGGAGGTATACCCACGTCTGTTCTGTAACTGGTTTCTGATAGTTATAAGACTCTGGGGATCTTAATGTATGTTCATTCATTGCCAATGGTGAACTTTTTCGGTAGAAGGCAGGGAGACATCTTGATAGGCTCCCTCCAATAAAAGGCAATTCGAGAACTGGAAACAGAAGCAGACAGCATTCATTTGTCTAAGACAATAAATTATATGGATTCGTGATATACACAGGATCCACGAGTCTTCAAAAATAAAAACAATTGGAAAGTATTCCATTTACAACTGCCTTCAAAATTCCTGGCCAAGGGACCAAATTCATCAGATAATTTTATAGGTGCCTGAGGCAACTTAGCTGAATTCAGTCAGATAGCTTGTGGGGCGACATATCTGGACAGATACAGGACACACACACACACACACACACACACACAATTTCAGATGGTCCATTATATGGAGAAGATCAGAACTCTGAAAGTCTCTAAAATTATAATTATTGTTCTTGTATACAGCTGCCTTGTTAATATTTCCACTTGTGGGCCAAGTAAGCATTCCAAACTCAGAATAAAACATAATAGAGTCATTCAGCATTCATCTTTTCATCTCATAACGTGCACTTAATACATTGCAATTTTAACTAGTTCCACCTTTAAAATGTATCCTTATTCTTTACAGTGCTGTCCATCTCTCTTGTTAAAACTTTGGTCAAATCTATCACCACCTCTCACTCAGACTACTACAGAACCCTCCTAATTTTTCTGTTCCTCCATCCAGTCTCATGCTGTTGACTATTCAACAACCAGAGAGATTCTCATAGCGTAAATCAGATGTGTTCGTTCTTCCTTTGCTTATAAATAACCCTCTCGTGGCCTCCAAACACAAACAAAATCAAATTTCAATCCTCTCCTGGCACTTATAAGGTCCTATATGAGAGGATAGGTGATGGTATGAATTTATATGTTGCTTATAAATAAAAGAAATCCTATTATGAAGGATTCTTCTGATTTTAACCCAAAGATATCAATCTTGAACTCACTTAGATACGATGATTATATTCTGCAGATAATCAAAGCCCAAAAGGGAGGAAAGCCGGCAGCTGGGCCCAGGGGATCAAATATGATCAAGATTTCTTGGACTCTCATTGCTAATTACCAATTTCCCCATCCTTTAAAATCTGTTTTCTTTATAAGTACTTTTTATGCATAAAGTAAAATTAAAACATATTGAGTAAAGGTATGCATTATAACTTTTAAAAAGACGTAGTACTTAAGAATGGAGTCAAACAGCAAATCTCTCCTTCCGTTCTCCGTAACTCATACTCCCCAGGGGCAATTATTGTTAAGTGCCTTTACCTGTCTCTTCGGGTATTTTCTTATGTGTTTGTAAACAGTGTACTTATATTATTATTCCTTGAATTGTCACTGTTATGATTTTGATGCCAGGCAGAATTGCATGAATGATCTTTTGTATGTTTGTGAAAATCAAGTAGGAAAAAAAAAGGTAAAATGCTGAGACCCCAGAAATGTGTGATTCACGCCTAACAATTTATTTTTCAAATTAATATTTATTAAGGGCTAATTATGCACCAGTCCTATTTTTAGCATTGTATATACAAGTGAATGTAATTTGTATGCACAAATTATCAGGGTTATTCTTCGATGAGAAAACATATTTATGAATATTCAATCAAGGTTATATTATATATAATGTAACGTAATGCTGTAACATTACAGAGCAATAACTAAGGAAAAACAACTTTGTTATCATAAGAACAGAAAACAAAATTATAAAATCTCTTAAAATACCCTTGTTCTAAACCATATCTTTAAATTGAAAGTTATACTCAACTATGAATACATTTACCTATCACAACAAAATGATTGCTCTTGAAAGTGCTTTTTTATATTATAAAAGTAGTAACTACTACTGAAGAAGTGTGAAATTAATAAATATACAGGATAAATAAAAATCAAGTCTTTTTAAAAAAAAAATTTTAACGTTTATTTATTTTTGAGACAGAGAGAGACAGAACATGAACAGGGGAGGAGCAGAGAGAGAGGGAGACACAGAATCTGAAACAGGCTCCAGGCTCTGAGCTGTCGGCACAGAGCCCGACGCGGGGCTCGAACTCACGGACCGCGAGACCATGACCTGAGACGAAGTCAGACGCTTAACCGAACAAGCCACCCAGGCGCCCCTAAAAATCAAGTCTAATAGCGCAAAAAGTTTCCAAACTCACTGTTGACATTTTTTCATGGTTGCCTTTTCCTTATCACAATGCCTATTTATTTTTCCTGTCCCATGTGAAAGTAATTTGTACATGATACCCCATCAGCCCTAGTTATTTCAGTGTATACTTCCTAAAAAATGCACGCAACATCACAAGTCCTTAAGGAATTGCAAATGAAAACAACGAGATACCACTCCATACTTATTTCAGGTGCCAAAACTCAAAAGACTGACACCGCCTATTGCTGAGGACAGTGGGGAGCAAGGGGAACTTTCATTATTCGGTGGTGGGAGCAAAATGGGAAGAGCCACTCTGAAAGACAGGTCAGTAGTTTCCTACAAAACTAAACATACTCTTTACCATAAGATCCAACAACCACACTCCTGGTATTTATCCAAAATGAGCTGAAAACGTATGTCCACTCGTAAATTGCACGCGTATATTTATAGCAACTTTATTCATCATTCCCCAAACTTGCAAGCAACCTAGATGTCCTTCGGTATGAGAAAGGAAAATAAACTAGGGACATCTAGACAATGGGCGATTATTTAGCATTATAAAGAAAAGAGCTATCATGCTATGAAAAGTCATGGAGGAATCAAATACATGTTACCAAGTGAAAGAGGCCAACGGGAAAAGACTACATGCTTTATGATTCCAACCTTCTGGAAAAAGGCAAAACTATGAAGACGGTAAAAGTATCAATGGTTGGCAGGGATTGGTGGAAGGGAGAAATGAATAGGTGAAGCACAGAGGATGTTAGGGCAGCCAACTCTTCTGCATAACATGCTAATGGTGGATACACGTCGTTATACGTTTGTCCAAACTCATAGAATGTAGGACACCAAGAATGGACTCTCATGTAAACAATGGACTTTTGGGTGATAACGATGTGTCTGTTGCATGTTCATTGATTGTAACAAATGTGCCACTTTGGCATAGGATGTTGACAATGGGGAAGGGCATGCATATATATATATATATATATATATATATATAGGAGTATATAGGATTTCTGTAATTTAAAGCACCTGGGTGGCTCAGTCAGTTAAGAGTCTGACTCAGTTTTAGCTCAGGTCATGATCTCGTGGTTTGCGGGTGTGAGCTCTGCACCGGGCTCTGCACTGGCAGCACGAAGCCTGCTTGGGGTTCTCTCTCTCCCTCTCTCTGCCCTTTCCCTACTCATGCACTCGCTCTCTCTCTCTCTCTCTCTCTCTCTCTCCCAAAACAAATAAACAATTAAGAAAAAAGGAGTTCTATATCTTCTTCTCAATTTTGCTATGAACCTACACTTCTAAACAAATAGTCTATTTGTTAATGTAGATAGGCTTCTACATAACCAGCATGTGACCATTACAATTTGGACATTGACGTTGATAAAGCCTTGTCATCTAATGTATACATCCTATTCACATTTGCCCAAGGTCCATCCTTGATTCATCCATAATCCAATCTGGAATCACACATCACATTTAATTATCATGTTGAATCAGTCGTTTTCATTTTCTTACATTGCAGAGAGTCCTGTAGTTTTCCAGAATGTTCCATGGCCTTGGGGTTGCTCTGTCCCAGTTCCATCCCCCACCCACCCACATCCACCGTTGGCTCTGACCAAGGCTAAGTGGAAGGAGGTAGAAGGAAGGAAGAGGAAGGAGAAAATTTTTTAAATTATTTTATGTGTCTTATATTCTCACAAGAGCCCTGTGGGTGGGCAAAGGATATACTCTATCTTCACTGATGATACAAAAGTAAGGCTTTGAAAGGTTAACTGAGAAGCTGAAGGTAAATGGCAACTTTTAAAATTGATCTCTACAGTATTGCACAACAGAAAGCTAAGTTCTCGTAAGTTATATTCGGGAAGGCTAAAGGATAAATTTTGAAATGATCAAAGCAAATACAATTTCTAGAAGTGAAACAAGTACAGCCTAGTTTTAATTTCATTCAGAATACCTCTTCCGATTGCTATTTATCTGTCCATCTCTCTGTCTGTCTATCCATTTGTGCTTAGGCGTATATACACACATATATACAAATGTATACGAGAAATATATGTATATATGCACACATATGCAAATAACTATATACAGACAAGGATGAATACAGTAGGAAGGTAAACGATAAATAAAATATGGATAGTCTTCTTTCACTAAGAGCTTCTATGTTACCCATGTGAGATGCAGCATAACATTTGATAACCTAGATTTTTTTCTTTCCTTTTCTTTTTTTTCTTGTGAGAAGAAAATACTCCAGCAGCACTTTGAAAAGGAGCGGTGGGTGGAGAGGAAGGAAAAAGTGGAGGTGGGAATACCATAGCAATTCATCAGGAAATATCATTTCCAGAAAATATTGAGGTATGCAGCTGTCGTTGGACGTGGTCTTTTCTTACATGGGCTGGGATTTAATGAAATGTGCTGCCGAAGCAACTTTGGCTATGTTTACGAAAAATACCGCATAAAGAGTGGTCATCTCAGACACAATGGTAGCAAGCACATGGAAACAAGCAATAGAGAAATTGCTCCCAGAGATGGAAGAGCTGAGATTGTCTCTCCCTCATTAGAGCTGGACATTTAATGGAGGAGGTGATATTTACATGGCCTACACTCAAGTGCAGAGGGGAAAAAAAAAAAAAAAGGTTTTCTAATGTCCTGGGCTGGGATGCTTCCGACACTTTTTATCCAGTCCTTCATAGGGTGTTTTCTTGAGCATAAATGAAATACTGAGAAGTGATTTGTTTTATTTAGATACATCTTGCTTTTCAAAGAAACATATTTGACCCTTATAAAACATTTTAACCAATTTATTTTCTTTTTTTTAGTGTTCATCAAGAGATTTATGAAAAGGCATGGGCACTACAGATCTATGGTAACTAAATTAAGTTTTATTGAATATAAGTTACCGATATACATGCATGCTCGCAGAAAACAGGACTTCCTTACACTTGCAGTGTTCCTCAAACTTTTGTGTCTATGAATCATTTGGGCATCTTATTAAAATGCAGGTATAGGGGCACCTGGGTGGCTCAGTCGGTTGAGCGTACGACTTCGGCTCAGGTCACGATCTCGGGGTCCGTGAGTTCGAGCCCCGCGTCGGGCTCTGGGCTGATGGCTCAGAGCCTGGAGCCTGCTTCCGATTCTGTGTCTCCCTCTCTCTCTGCCCCTCCCCTGTTCATGCTTTGTCTCTCTCTGTCTCAAAAATAAATAAACATTTAAAAAAATTAAAAAAAAATAAATAAAAAAAAATAAAATGCAGGTATAAGTTCAGTAGATTTGGGGTGGATCCTGAGTTTCTGTATTTCTAAGAAACTCCCAGGTGTTATAAATGGTACAGAACTTGAAACCACATTTTGGGTAGGAATGAAATAGAGAACAGGTAGAAATACAATACTCTGTTTTGGTTTTCACTTACTTAAAAATGAAAAAAAAAGCTACCATATTTAATTCCTATATATACTAGAAATATACCTTCAAATGCCCTCTGTTTTTCCTTTTCTGTCTTTGTGAATTGGTTTTACTGTTGTAATATCTAAAAAGACTTCCTTTTTTTCTGTTTTCTAATATTAAATACGTAGTCTTCTGGCTTGAACAATACATGGTAAAAGGGAGGTGAGACTGTGCTTTTCTCACAGAAACCTACTTTGCATTCGAGAAAGCGCAGACATTAAAAACAACTTTTTCTTCAAATATTTTTCTATGAAAGAATATTGTCTACGGGCATCCTTTTTGTTAATTATTGTCTAACTATAGATATCTGCACCCATTGTGAAAAATGTGGCAGATCTTATCAAGGATGAAGTGGTAAATACACAACTAATAGAGCGGAAAAACTATGTTTCCCCCAAATATCTATCAACTTGAAGATAAGTCAGTAAAGTTCTCTTGAATATTAGAGCTCGGAGTGGAACAATATACTTTGGGAACAATAGAAAAATGAAGGCCAACGTATATGCCTGACGATTGTTGATACCTTAAGCAAAGATAATCTGACACATACCATAGATGAGCTCATTATGCTGTACAACATCGAGGAAGTCCCCGTGAATTCTACATTAGAATTATAACTATATATTTTACTCTCACCATTTTTAAGTTCACTGCCCATATTCAGTATTACTTAAGATACATGATTAAAGCAAGAGATTATTAGGGAGTAGGGAAACTTCTGTTAAGGATCTTCCAAAGACAAATTTGTCCATGGAATTTTCTCTATGACGTGTAATCATCTACAGAGAGGGAATTTTGAATCAGACCTCCCGGGAGCCAGAGTGACCGTGTGCTGTCTGTCCCCCAGCTGTGGTTATAACAGACCTATGATTTGATTTATGAAGTTTCTTTTCTTAACGTACTTAAGCACAGTCAAGTCTTCCAGAAGTTTCCGACTTCCAGGGAGAGAGTGGAGCAGAAAATCTTGGCTAAGGCCTCAGGCGAATTCTGCATGAGCGTAGGTGAAGCCCAGCCATGGTTATTCAGCAGGAAAACCCAACCAAAGAAAAGGACCAAGAGGGAATGGGAAGTAACAGAGAGGGATCTACATCAATCAAGTCTTGAGGGAGGAAAATTAAAAATTTAAGAAGACAGGAGGGAAGATGAAGGGCCTAGGCCACTAAATGAACCTGGTGTTCTTTCTGCCCAGCATCTGTCAAACCCCCTAAAATAAATTCACAGAAAAATAGTGGGAAAAATCACATAAGACAGCAATAAGTGAAAACTATCTACATTTTGTGTAAAAACTAGCAAACTATCCAAATACCACATCGAGAACTACATTAAAGACCTCAAATGTTGAAGCCATTTGCTGTTCAAACCAAGAACAAGCCTGGGGCACTCACTATCATTTCTATAATTTATCATTTTGGAGGCTGTAGCTAATGCGAAATTCTTTAAGAAATGAAAAAAAAGGAGTTTGGGTGGCTCAATCAGGTAAGCATCTGACTCTTGATTGTAGTTCAGGTCATGATCTCATGGTTTTGAGATCAAGCCCCAGCTAAGGCTCCATGCTGGGAGTAGGACCTACTTAAGATTCTCCCTCTGCCCCTCTCCTGCTCAGGTTCTCTTGTTCTCTTCTCTTAAAAAAAAAAAGTTTACTTTTGAGGAACCAGGGGGGTTCAGTCAGTGAAGGGTTCAACTGTTGATTTAGGCTCAGGTTATGGTCTCATGGTTCCTGAGTTCAAGCCCCTCACTGAGCTCTGTGCTGACAGCTGGTAGCCTGTTTGGGATTCTCTTTCCCTCTCTCTCTGCCCCTCCCCTGCTCACACACATGCACTCTCTCTTCCAAAATAAATAAACAAACATTAAAAAAAAAAAAAAAAGGAAATGAAAACAGAACAACAAGGATTGGAAATGAAAAAGAAAATCATGTTTATTTACAATTGGTAGGATTTTGTGCCTAGGAAGGTGAAAGAAATCTCAAACCGAATTCATAATCTTAAGCCAGTAATCGCACTTTTAGAAATTGAGCCTACAGAAATGACAAGCAGTTGTAAGAAATGATATAATGTATTGCCAAGTAAGAGCAAGTCGAAGACTAAATTGTGTAAGACAACCCTGCTTATTAGTAGTAAATAAAACCAAAAGTTACAGCAAATCCTGGGCAGGTGTATACATGTTCGTTAACATATCTCTGCAGAATAATGAAATCCAAATGAAAGCACACCACACCTATCTTTAATATTAGCACGATGGGGTGGATATAAAGTGGCAAATGTGAGGGGAGCTCATTAGTTTTTTATTAATAGTATTTGTAAACATTCGTGTTGCCATGTATTATTAATAATATGCACGGACACTATCAATTAATAGTTGTGAACATATTAATCCTAATTATAACACTGACATTAATTATAAATGCTTAATAGAGGTAAGAACATTTAGCATGAGACTTACTCTCTTTTTTTAAATTTTTTTTTTTTAACATTTATTTATTATTGAGAGACAGAGAGAGACAGAGCATGAGCAGGGGAGGGGCCAAGAGACAGGGAGACACAAAATCCCAAGCAGGCTCCAGGCTCTGAGCTGTCAGCACAGACCCTGACGCAGGGCTCGAACTCACAAACCGGAAGATCATGACCTGAGCCGAAGTCGGACGCTCAACCTTCGGAGCCACCCCGGCGCCCCTGAGACTTACTCTCTTAACAAATTTTTGTAAAATACAGTGTGGCTCACCGTAGGGACAATGTTGTACAGCAGATTTCAGAACTTATTCAACGTGCATAACGAAACTTTAAGCCTGTAATTATTAATTATGTTTTTTTTTTTTTTTCTTACGCACATCTTACTTTTCTGAAGTACTACTTTTCTACGTACTTCTTAAGAAGGAAACAAATTCTTGGAAGAGTTAAAGGTTCGTGTAAACAAGTAGCAATAAACGGATTATAATACTTTCAATTCGTGTAATACGATTCCCTGTCATTTCCCAGGTATTATTTCATTAACATTTAATTGAATTATAGCATCCTTTCATGCAATTAGAAACCAGAAAAGCACTGTAATTGTAAAGTCAGCTGTGCTGACAGCATTGCCATTGGGGGCAAAAGTGAATAGAATATACGGGATAGAGTCTAGCAAACCTCAAGGACTTCAACTTTCGCAGTGAGCTAGCTGCATGCAAGGGCATTTCATTGGTTCCTGTTTCATCACCCTGGAAATAAAAAAAATGACCTTAGAAGCTAAAATTCACTTTGCAGAAGTGGCCACCTCTGAAATTCATAGCTATGATACATGACTAAGGCTTATCTGGTGCATTATGACGTTTTTACTTTGCTTTAGACATCAGTATGCACGGCAGTTAAAAACAAAATCGGGTACATTTCATGCGAGTTAACATTTTGCACAGTGATAGGAAGACCCTAGATCAAATATAAAAATTGTATAGCAGAAAAAAAAATGAAGGGGTTAAGGTCTGAATGTGTTTATACTCATACTTCCTTTCTGAGTTCCCAAGAGAGCAAAAGTAGTATTAGAAAATAAATAGACCCTTGAAAAGATGACTTCAGCCATCGACTGGTTTTATAAGATATACAAAGTAATTGCAAGGTAATTTTCATACTGACATTAACATGAGTAGACTGTAAGTAGGTTTAAAAATTCAACTCAATTTCAAGCATCCTTTCTCAATTTGTTGTTGAGCCAAACAGAAATCATATCAAAATTGCACGCTTTTCTCAACATACTTATTATTTATTAAAAACAATACATTGAGATTCGCCCAAAAGATGAGACAAAGCAAGTCATTCAAAAGCTTGTAGATTTGCAAGAGGAATCTGCCATTCAGCTCTGCCTTCCAAACTAGAAAGTATTTAGGCAAATACAAGGAACAGAAATGGATGTTTTTTTCATAGAAATAATTTCCTCAGGCTATAAAATTGCAAATTGCTTTGAACTGCCTTTTATATTCAGTAGGGATAATCAAAATAATATTGCCTGAACTGTGTTGTCATCCCCAAAGCATGCTCTTTAATAATAATACTTTTGTGCTTTATAGAATTTTTAATCCCAAGTATTCATGATCGTTAAACATTCACCCGTCTTGAAAGAATTGGCAAAATACGCAGGTGACAGATACCATTTTTAATTTAAAAAACAAACCCTAAGAAACAACAAAAACCAAGCAAATGAAATATTTTTATGTTGATTTCATAGCTCAAATCAGCTTGATTTCTCACCCAAGCTTGAGAGGACTACTAGCCAGCCTGTGCAGGTAGTTCTGTAATTCAAGGAAGGCGTTAACAGTCCAAGATTCAAGTAATGGCAAAGGGAGTGGAAGGTGGAGAATTATAGCACCATTTAAGAGACAAAACACACAAAACTTCACACTCCACTGAAGAGCTAGATAAGCCACGAGAATGCAGCAAGATGTAAGTTGAGTTTCTTCCCACCTAACTTCTTCCCTTGCCTTCTCACTGATGCAGGCTTATTTAGGGCAGCGGTAAAATTACCTCCACGAGTTCTTGGGGCCTTCCCTTTCTAATCCCCACAGCCCCTAGGGAATTATTAAACCCCTCTCTGGAGTTTTACTCGAACTGATTAAGAGACAACTTAATAAAACTCATGCTGGTGATTTAGGCAGCTCACCATCATCTTAGATCCTCTATGACACTGTGGTCCACTTTCAATTCTCCAAGAGATAAATTCCCTTTGGGAATTGGGTTTCTTTCTTGCTTCCTTGTGACAGAAATACAAATTGGATAGTCATAGCTCTGAACTACTCTGGCTTTCTCTTAGAAGTCCTGATTCTAATTGTAGCCTAAGACAAAAGTTCAAATATATTTTCAAACTTCCCTGACAATGCATCTTATTATGAGACAGGATATCTGCACATGTTGCTTATAAATAAAATGTCCACTGTAAATGAAGGCATATGCCTTGTCCACTAATTGGAAAAACTAAAATTATAAATATATATTCTCCCCCAATATATCCTTAGATTCTATGTGATCTTAAAATCCCAAAAGAAAATTTATTTTTGATGGAACTCAACAAAGGAATTCTAAAATTTGTGCAGACTCTAAGACAATCTTGGGAAAGAAAATAATAAGAAGGCTTACTCTACTGGATGCCATGACTTACTGTAAAGCTATAGTGATTAGGGGCAAGATGTGGTATCAATCCAATAATAAATTAATTAACTAATTAAATGATATAATTGGGAGCCCCAAAGCAGATATCTTATATAGAAATTTGATATGGAATGAGGTTCTCATTGAAGACCAGTGGAAAAAGGAAGGTATTTTTTTAATTTTTTTTTTAATATTTATTCATTTTTGAAAGAGACGGAGCACAAGCAGGGGTGGGGTGGAGAGAGAGGGGGACACAGAATCTGAAGGAGGCTCCGGGCTCTGAGCTGTCAGCACGGAGCCCAACGTGGGGCTCGAACTCACGAACCGCGAGGTCATGACCTGAGCCAAAGTCGGATGCTCAACCGACTGAGCCACCCAGGCGCCCCAAGGAAGGTATTTTCAATAAATGAATCTGGGGCCACCTAGTATGCATATGTTCAGGAAAAGTGATCTTTGCCTTACTTCTCATCATATCCAAAAATAAATTCGAGACATAAATGTGAAAGGGAAAACAATAAAATTTTTAGTAAGTCATTTAGGAAAATATCTACACAATCTCAAGATAAGGAAAGTTGTCTTCAATAGGATACAAAAGCTCTGCCACAGGGGAAATTAATGATATATTTTATTACACTTAAATTAGGAACATCTGTTCATCTAAAGACACCACCTTTATTATTGATTTTAAAAATGCACAGTATAGAAGGCCTTTGTAATACATATACCGAGTAAGAGGTCTCTGTGATACAAATAATCAAAAAAGGATCTAAAAACCTAAACACTTACAGAAAAATAAGAAAAAAAAATCCTACAAATTAATAAGAAAATGCTTGAGAACCAGTGGAAAAATGAGGAAGAGACCATATCAGGAAACTCATAACAGATTAATTGATTTCAAATGGCTACTAAGCCCAGGAAGCAATAATTTATTTACTGCTTTAGTTGTCAGGGAAACATAAATTAAAAGCACAGGGAGATACTAACACTGACCCACCAAAAAGCTTTAACTTCAACTATTAAGCCTTATCTATGAAAGCTGGAGATACGTACAACTATGACCCAGTATGATACTTGATAGTATTGACCTGAGAAATGCAGGCTCATAGGTACCAGGAAAACACACACAAAAAAAAAACACCAGAGCAGTGTCATTCATAATATCCAAAAGAAAAGAAACATGTAGATGACTTGGCAAATAAAGTATGGCATATTCATGTAATGGCATAACATACGGCAATTAAAATAGCCCAATGTATCATAGACATATGTATGATACGTATATCATAGAAGTATATTTCTATGTATCAATCTATCTGCCTTTCTCTCTATCAAACTTTTTTGACTAGACAAGAGTACATGCTTCAAGGTTACTTTTAAAAAATGCTTAGGGCACCTGAGTTGCTCAGTCAGTTAAGCCACTGACTTCGGCTCAGGTCATGATATCGCGGTTCATGGGTTCGAGCCCCGCGTCAGGCTCTGTGCCGACAGCTCGGAGCCTGGAGCCTGCTTCAGACTCTGTGCCTCCCTGTCTCTCTGACTCTCCCCTGCTCGTGCTCTCTCTCTCTCAAAAATAAACATTTAAAAAATTGAAAATACTAAAAAATTGCAAAACAAAACTACTGTTTATAGTAGTACAAACCAGGCAGGGATCATCCTGCCAATTAGAATAAAAGGCAGTTGGCTGTTGATTGGGAAGATGCTTCACGAGCTTCAAGAAGGCTGTCAAAGTTCTCGTTCTTGAACCGCATCATAAAAAAAAAGTTTGCCTATGTCTCCAAAGCTTTAAAATTAACAATATAAATAATACTTATAGTAACTCAAAAGAAAATATATTTCTGATTTTGAAAATAATATTTACTACACATAAGAGTAAAATCCCATTGATAATGCACCTGTCATGAGAACTGTTTTGTATATAACTAATATACCATCTTTTCATATTAGTTGCTGCTCGACTAAGATCAATTTCAGCAGAAATTAACAGCAAAGAAAAGAGGGGACCATTCATAAGCGAAGTACACTAGGAAATGTGGAGCTTACAAAAAAGGCTGGTTAATGATTGGTATCACGTCCATTATTGACAGTAGCGTCCTCAACAAAATTAGGATCTTCTAAAGCTGATAAATACATGCAAAGAATGAAGCAAGGAGTAGG
The DNA here is from genome assembly GCF_023721935.1 of Panthera uncia. Lineage (NCBI taxonomy): Eukaryota > Metazoa > Chordata > Mammalia > Carnivora > Felidae > Panthera > Panthera uncia. The sequence goes on from NW_026057576.1 coordinate 72,584,833, forward strand.
GAAGTAATTGGGAAGTTATAGCAAGGAGGACAGATGCACTCAAGTTAACAAAAGAGCATCGATTAGTAATTTTAGCAAAAGTTAAAGACATTCATCTTTTTTGTTTTTTCTGAGTAAATTTCAGGAAGACGTAAAACATATCCAAAACATCTGAAGTTAGAGTTTCCCAAAATTGGCTAAAAGACTCTGTTTCAAATACAACACTTCATGGAAAAGGTGTTAGAGAAAGCCCTAAACCCCCAACAAGTGTGTAGGATGCCTGCTTAAAGACAAACCACCCAGTATTCCGGTATTTCTAGTTGCCCTGTATTTGGTTATTTTTACACCTTGCTGCAATGCATCATAGGGTACTTCAGCATGAGTGTTCGGTTTTCTTTTCTCAGGTGAGAAAAGAGTGATTTAGAAGAAAGAGATTGGGGGGGGGCGGTGAAATCTTCCTCTCGCCTCAACTGTAGGAAATCTCTGGATAACCAATTTTAGGAAAGAGTGTATTTGGAAGTCGCTGATCTATAAATGGATTCCCTGAAAACTACCTCATTTGTGAATCCCTTGGAAAATATTTGGGTACTTTCAGAACATGCGTGCTTTAATTTTCAGGCCACTGTTCTCGGCCACATCATGTCCTTTCGTGGCATCAAATAGCACTCTTGTAGATCGTTGCACATTTTTTTCGATGGCAAAATACTTGCTAAACTTCTCCCATGTGCCATGCACCGTGCGAGGGATTGGGAAGCAAAAACATGCTAAGTCCTACTCACAAGAGTTCCTAATACAGATATGTCTATTTGAATTCAGACATTATTTCTGATTCCGGCATTTATTTTCATTGCCTTTGCATGACTGAAATGTCTTTATTTCTCACTCACTCCTAAACGATAGCTTAATCTGGCGTCCGTTATCGTGGCTGTATGTTTCCTCAGCATTTTGAAGGCACTGTAACATTATTTTTTTTTTAATGTTTATTTATTTGTTTTGAGAGACAGAGTGTGTCGGTCAGCAGCAGAGGGGGAGGGGCAGAGAGTGAGGGAGAGGAGAGCATTCTTAGCAGGCTCCGTGCTGTGATCTTAGAGCCTGACGCAGGGCTCGATCTCAGGAACCCTGAGATCATGAGGGGAGCGGAAGTCAAGAGTCAGATGCTTAACTGATTGAGCCACCCAGGAGCCCCTGTAACATGATCTTTAACCTCTACTCAGTTAATAGGAAGCCTGCAGATAGCTTGATTGCCTCTCTTTCACGGGGAGCCCCTATTTTTCTCTGTGGATTGCTTTTACGTTTTTCTCTGCGTAGTTTCTGTGGTTTCACCATAAGGGGCAATTGTTGATTTTTTAAATTAGGTTTTATTTTCCCGGAAACTCAGTAGGTCTGTTCCAGCTTCTGTTTCCAGTTCTGGAAGGCGTTCCTCTGATGTATTTGGATCTCCTCATTTTCTCCTCTTACTCTCTTGAGTGCATAGTAACATCCCATTTTAAATGTTTTTTTTTTTTCCTTTTTTTTTCTTTTGGAGAGAAAGAGAGAGTGTAAGGGGACGAGGTGCAGAGAGAGGATCCGAAGTGGGCTCCACAAAGACAGCAGAGAGCCCCATGTGGGGCTCGAACTCGTGAACAGTGAGATCATGACCTGAGCCAAAGTCAGACACTCACCCAATTGGGCCACCCAGGTGCCCCAGGAACATCAGGTTTTATCTTCTATGAGCTCTATCTGCCCCCTTAGATGGTGTATCTCTTTTTTGTTCTCTGCACTGCATGGGGGTGATTCCTCAGATCCACATTTCATTTTGTTAATTTTCTCCCTTCATATCCGTAAATGCATTCTCACCATTGAAATAAAACATTTATGACATAGAAGAATATGTTTTGAAACCGATCATACTTCATCTAGTAAAACGCTCTATTTTTTAAAAAAGTTTTTGTATGAAGGCTCCTCTATATACAAATTTCAAATTTCTATAAGGTAGTTACTATGTAATGCAAATTGACTTTCATATTTATATTTTCATGTTCCGAAATCAAGGAAGAAGTGTATTGCTGATAGATATGTGTTTAATAACAACTTGGTAATTTGAAATTCACATAAAGTATAATGTATTTTTTAATACATATCTAGCCTCCGTGAAATCTGATGCTACAGGTAAAAGAAAATAATTAAACCGAATAAAAGAGAAACATTAAAAATATTTAGGGCTCTGACTTTTAAATTACAAATCTCCCCCAGGATGTAAGCAGGCAAATTTCTGATTTTTAAATGCATGAGTAATGAAGTAAAACAGGGTGGTAGAGAGAAGCTCTTTCAACAAACTCCTGCAGGATAAAACATTTCTGTAACCAACTTGTATACATTTGAATTTTATACTTTACTTGCTCAAATACATTTCTCATTTTTTTTACAAAATCCCTAAATAGGCTCGATTATATTATTTTTTTTTCAACGTTTTTTATTTATTTTTGGGACAGAGAGAGACAGAGCATGAACGGGGGAGGGGCAGAGAGAGAGGGAGACACAGAATCGGAAACAGGCTCCAGGCTCTGAGCCATCAGCCCGGAGCCTGACGCGGGCTCGAACTCACAGACCGCGAGATCGTGACCTGGCTGAAGTCGGACGCTTAACCGACTGCGCCACCCAGGCGCCCCTCGATTATATTATTGAGAAAATAATATGTGCAATTTGATTCTTCTACTTGATCTGTGACATAAATGTATGTACTTTATTATACGTTGTGCAATTAACACATAATGTAAGAAGCGAGTTAAGAGAATGATATGCCTTATTTCTAAATAAAAACACATACGGAAATTTGAGGGCAGTGAAGACCTCAAGAAAAAATTATGTATTTATTAAATAGATTTAATCCACTTACAATACTGAAATACAATGTGTGATAAAAATTAGGCATGGTCCCTGCTTTTGTGGAGTTTTAATTTATTAGAGGGACAGAGTAACAAATGACCGTATAATTAAAATATATATCTATATCTATCTATATAGATATAGATAGATATGGATACATAGATATATAGATATATATATATTTTTTATTGTAACAGTTTTTAAGAAAGGGAGGTTGATAGGTTACCTGGGTGACTCAGTCAGTTGTGTCCAACTTTTGGTTTTGGCTCAGGTCATGATCTCATGGTTTGTGAGTTTGAGCCCCACCCGGTTCTGTGTTGATGGTGCGGAGGCTGCTTGCAATTTTCTCTCTTCCTCTCTCTGCCCCTTCCCCCTACCTCTTTGTCTCTCTCTTTTTCTCTCAAAATAAATAAATAAATAAATAAATAAATGGAAAGAAAAGGAGGTTGAGGGTCAGGGGGCAGCTGGTAGGTCCTAGGAAGGTTAGAAAGAGATTCTTCAGTAGCACTGAGTTGAGAAGGACAGGACAGGGCTGAAGTACACAAAGCACCAAGGAGTGGCTTCTCGGGGATCAGAATTGCTGATTTCATATCTACGACAGCAAGAAACAAAGAGAGGTCAAGGCAGTGCATTCAGTTTGTGTCTGAAGCCCAGTGAAAATGGGGACGAGAAATGAGACTGCAGAGATGAGATGGGCAGGCCATACTTTAGGTGCTATTTCAACACTCGCCCGATACCCAAGTCAACAACTCTAAGGTGGCCTTTCGAATTCAATTGGATACATGGTATGTTTTTAAAGGGGGTCCCTATTAACACTTAAATATATTTTCATTAACTTGAGATTTCAACATTAATCAGAGAATTTCTCCATTCTTGTGTATTCTGTCAACTACTTAAAGTATTTGTAGAGAAAAATGATTGCGGTTTTGTAAAGAACCTCAAGCGTGTCAACACACGGTAGCATTCTCATGGAAATGATTGCATTTCTATAACAATCTGTCTTCACTAACAACTGTCCCAGGTGGGTAGCCCCAATCTGCTTCATATCCCACCCTCCTATTGATGTACATAGGTGTTCTTCCCATGAACCCCCTGGAGGCTTATGCCTGTCAGCCAGACTTTGGGCTCATAACTGTCTCGACGTGTTGTGGAAAGATGTCCACGCGGAAGAGCCTGACAGGCACAGAGAATGGTATTTAAGCACAATGATAATTTCCTCTGTGTAGCTACTCAGGTGCCAAAACATCGGTGGAGAAGGAGGAAATTCTCTCTTCTGCCCCCAAGCAAGAGCTTGTACAGGGAGGCCCTGGGCTGAAGAGAGAATGGGATACTGCAAGGTTCCAATGTTGTGAAGGCTGTTGTCTTTTTCTGGTAATGTCTCCATTTGAATAATAGTGAAGGCTCTTGAAATGGCCATATATTAGTCCCTCTCAGGCACTTTCCCCACACAACTTCCCACTTCAAAGACAAGGCCCTTTTTATAGTTTCCCTGGTTTCTAGGACCTCATATTTATTTCTCCTCATGTGGTCCTCCATTATATCTTAATACAAATCCAATAATACGTGCCCATGTACACACACAAACACACACATGTGATTTTCCTTTGCCTGTCATCAATGTATCTTGAAGAAACATTGTATTTAATGCCTAAATTATTTAGCAAACTACAAACTAGTTTCCTTTACCTCAAGTTGGTGAGAGCTTAGTTTTCAAATAATTCACAGAAGGGAAGAAATTGTTTTCTCTGTCTAGGGGAAAATTCCTTTCTTCATTTAACTGTTTGAATCCCTCGAATAGATCAAAACAATGAAGGATGGGGTAGCAGGGGTGAGGATATAGAATGTAGTCAAGTGTTCATATTGAAACTGTTTGAATATTCATGTTTAACTCATTTTCCATAATCTATTTATTTGGGGGAATTTATGACTGGATAATAAGGATGCTTGTAATTTGATGGAACAGATATTTCTTGGCAGAAAAGCAAGTGATTTATCTGGAAAGTAAACATCTGTGCAGAAAATAAATTTTGGGGTAAGTTGATGAGGAAAATAACCTGTCAAATAGTTTGGCTTCTAATTTAGAGCTGTTTCCATCAGTATTTCACCAAGAAAGCAGAGCCATTATAAGCATTTATAAATAAGGGAGTTGTTGGAAGTAGGCTTTACTCAGAAGTGGAAGGAGTTGGAGTGATAATGTCTGGAAAGAAGAGTGAATGGTCAGACCAGTCGGTAACGAGTTGTTGCCAAGCACTGTGATACGGTGGGTAGATATTTAGGAACCTGAAGAAAAATCTGGGAAGTCAAGGGTGTTCAGCAAGTTCAGTGGCATCTTAAGGGAGAACTGGAGATGATGTGTGTGTAGAACTGTTACCTCCGTACCTGGTGGTGGTATTGGTGTAGCCCTCTATCTGCACGGGCAGCTGTCTGAAAGAGCTACACATGGAGGAGGTGGTAGTGAGAGCAAAGAAGAGCTGAGCATCAGCACCTCTGTGTCCCACTAAAGAAACCGTCAGAGGATAATGACTGCTGATTTACTTCTGCCTTCCAAACATTGCACAAACCTCCATTTCTGAAGAGTAGGTGCCAATAACCATCCCACCTCTGTTGGGTCCTTCATTAATTTTTATCAGAGAACATTGGAAAGTGAAAAGGGATTCCCCAAATACTCATCCCTCCCCCGATTTTTAGTAGCAATGCAATTTCCTTATGATAGTCATAGTTAATCACTCTAGCCAATATGAAAGCCCTTTTCTTTGCTTCTCAGTTTGGGAGTCCAAGAAGCCCACAGTGGCCAAGTGGCAGCCTAATCTTTTAACTGAATGGAATCATTACTGAGTCCCCCAGGAGGATTCCTCCTTTGGAAACTAATACCTCTCCACTCACAGAACCCAACTTTTCATGAGAAGGAGACAACATTTTTCTGACAAATCATCAGGGAGGAATACTGAGAGGAGCTACTCTCATTTTCAGCCCTTGATTGCAAGATTATTAAAACCTGGGTATCAGAGAAATTTGGAGGAAATTATCCTAGGTCCACAACGTATTGCCATTCCATTGGCACTAATTGTGGAGTTGTCAAAAGTCCATCCTTTCATTCTATGAGGACAGTAACTTCAGTGTAACGCGGAACATAGTAAGACCAGTGAATTTTAGGTGCCCAAGTCCACTCAACACGTTTTATTTGCAGTAAAATGAGTTACCTGGTCAAAAACAATGCTATGCTTAATATCATGACAATGAGCAATTCAGCTGTAAACTTATGGATGGTGATTTTGGCAGGTGCATTACAGACCGGGAAGGCAAATCTATATACAGAGCAAATATCTATTCCAGTGAGAACAGTCTTGCCCTTCACATGATAGAAAAAGTCTAATGTAATCAGTCAGAACAATGCAATCAGCTCAGCTGTCTTATTTCCTCAGGGAATGACGCCATCTTATAGGCTATTCCCCCCAGAAATTTTTGTCACCAAATTTCCAATTGCATTTCTCCCAAGTTCCTGACTATCTTATCCAAATCATTAGCCTCTACCCATGTGTCAATATGGATCTGTGCTTTGCCCTTGTTTCTTTTTAGGCAAAACCAACAAGTTATATAGTCAGTCCAAAACTATGCCAAGTGGGAAGACTGCCCGTTCTTTACTCACCACCATGGTGAAACTTTGTGCCATGCTCCAACATATCTGGTAGAACCATCTGCATATGGGTCCTGAGTTCCTCTTTTTCAAAAAAAAGTCTTCATTGAGACCATACTACTAACATGTTGTTTGTATAACTGACATGTGCCTCAAATCGCGGTGTTCATTCACTATTACAACATAACAACGGAACACTGCAGTGTGCACCTAACTCTATGGCTTGGTGGATGAATGCTATCAAAATTTTGACTCTGCAACACGATGTTAAAAACATACAATTTTCAAGCCCATTTCCTGGAGTCTCTGCGATCAAGATTTTCTTCTGCACTCTTTAGTATGGATGTCTTTACTTTTCATTTAATTTGCTTCATTGACAAAATAATCTCAAATTTTGAGTTGAAATTTAGGTTTGCCAGTGATAGATTTGCTCATGACCAAAATGTTATGGTCTTCATTACATTGCTTATAATAACTTCTTTTCATGGTCACTGTCTAAACCAAGTGGAAGAATGGCTTCAATTTTCTTTCTAAGAGGGAGGTCAAGTTATTAACCTGACCATTGTTTCCAGAGGGTGAAAGTCAGCCAACATCTGTCTTATACTTGTCTATTCACTTGGATCTGGAAAGAAAGGGAATATGAAAAAAATAAGTTTCTTGTGTTACAGGTGATATTCTTCAGAAAAGTTTATCATAACCTTTCAGTTAAGAATTTTATTTAATTTTCTAATGTAGTATGATTTTTAAGGTTTCATACTCAAACTATTACTAATGATTAGTAAAAGTTCCATATATGTGTTATATTTAGGATTAAGTATTTTTCAATATAGTTCTAGATATAGTAATAAGGGAAAAAATTAAGAAAGAAAGGAAGAAAGAAAGAAAGAAAGACCTTTTGTTTATATTGATTTAACCAAGAGTTACAGTGATTTTTACGTATTCTTTATTATTATTATTTAAATTTTAGTTAGTTAATATACAGTGCTATATTGGTTTCAGAAGTAGATTTTGATTATATATTTCATAAATCCTGGACAAGCTTTTAAAATCATTAATTACTGATGGATTTAAATTTTTCTATTTTCCTTTCTCTAAATACTAGAACTAGCATTATACTCATATACATCTAAAAGATTATATATGGTTATATAAACATATGAAAGTATAACTAATATGATACATTAATTTGGGTGTGTGTATATATATATATATATGTGTGTGTATACACACACACACACACACACACACACACATATATATATATATAGTTTAACATCAACATTTTAAATCAAACATTTCCTAATTAGGAAAGACACTTTATAATACATGATATAATTATAAAATATATATTTTAGACATATCTAAAATAGTTAAAATTTCAGGTTTATGAATATTCTTGAAACAAACATGCAATTTAGATTTTGACAGATAGTTTTTCAGAGCATTTTTCTAAATTAGAGGCAGCCAAATGTCATCTATTCATTTTATTAGGAGAATGAAACCAATAGGTAATCTAAAACCTGGCTTCAATCTTTAAAGTATTTAGACTCGTTTTTCATCAAATAGGAAAACTAGTTCACTGAATTTTACCATTTTTCATTTCCTTTCTAAATGTAGATAGTAATGAATTCTGAAATAGTTAAATGATACGTGATTGAAAAGGGGCTAAGACAAAGATTAAAACATTGAAGAACCTGTTAGCTGAGTTATCTGCAGAGCACTGAAGATCAAAGATGGAATTAACATAAAACATCCCATGGTATCCATATAAGAATTTTAAAAAAAATATTTCACCAGAAGAATAGAGCTGCTTTCTGGGGGGTTTATTTTGAAGAGTGAGTTTGGTAACAAGCAAAATTCATTCAGTCTGTTTCTCCCTCTAATTTCTCTCTAGTTGAATCTACAAACAAAGATCATTCTTTTCTTTTTATATTTATGTTTTTTTATATTTATGTTTATATATTAATTTTGGTAGAGAGAGAGAGCTGGGGAGGGGCAGGGAGAGGGAAAGAGAGAATCCCAAGCAGGTTCTGCGCTGTCAGAACGGGGACCAACATGTGGCTCCATCCCATGAACCATGAGATCATGACCTGAGCCAAAATCTAGAGTCAGACGCTTAACCGACTGAGCCACACAGGCATCCCAAATAATGTTTTACTGTAAGTATATACTATGTAAGATTTAGGTCATACTTACACAAAAGCATTTTTTGTTGTTTATTTGAAAGTCATATTGAATTAAATATCTTGTTTTGTTTTGCTAAATCTGACCTATCCAGCCCATATTACATTCCTCTTTCCAGACCATCAGAAATGTTTCTGAGAGTAAAGTAGTTCTTCAATTATGCATGCCTAGACTCCCTAACTGGATTGTTAAAATTTACTGGGTTCCTCTCATGGAGATTCTTTGGAAAGACCCATGAGAGAATCCACAGAACAAGAGTTTTCAACAGATAGAACATTTAAAATTCAGTAATTTTAGAAGGGCTGCCCTTCGTAGACAAAGAGGCTCTAATTTGTACATGTGAAAAAAAAATGTTTTATGCTAAGTTATAAATATTTCCAATGCCTTTCCATTTCATTCAGTTTTCAAGGAAGCAGAACAGCATTAGACAGAAGACATTTTGATCAATATGGCAAGAGGATCAAAGCTAAATATTCTGTGTGGAGACTGAACCCCTAACTGTATGGATTGGTAGATACAATAACCAAACCCACTAGCTTCCCAGACAAGATTATTAACAGTTGAAGGGTTAAAATTTAGCACATTCAATAAATTATGATCAGAAGATAAGAGGTGAGGTCATTCTGTTAACATGATGACAGGTTTTTTTTTCTATAAAACTGGATTATTAATTCAGTGGCAATATAACAAGCCATGTTTATTTTATTATCGTAACCCAAATCATTTTTCTTTGACCATTATGTGGTTTTCTCTCAGGATCATTCTGAAAAGTGATCATTTTATATTTCTACTGGCTTTGATGGTTTTCTTCTGCATTTATTACTTAAAATGCTTCCTAAATATAGAAAAGATACCTTCTACAGTATAATTATCTGGGATGTCTTATATAAATGGTCTTAAAATAGACCTTCTTTTCAACTTTTCATAGAACATGTTATGTGGAAATTTTCTTTTTATAATTAATCATGCCTTCATGATAAAAACCATACAGACAGCTAAAAACAAGCAGAATTTCTGACGAATTCCTTGAATCATGCAGACTCAGTTTTTCTTTGTTAAAATGTGTTTTAGTAAATAGACTTTTCCTAAAATATCTTTTATTTATGGATTGTTTACAAATTTTTCTTGAGTAACAAACATTTTGAAGGTTGAAAAGCTACCCATTCTAACTTAAAAAAATGGTTTTTTAAGTTTATTTATTTTGAGAGAGAGATTAAGAGAGAGGGAGAGCAGGAGAGGGAGAGAATCCCAAGATTCTCTTACACTATGGGCCATGATGGGCTAGAACCCACAAACCCTGAGATCGTGACCTCAGAAGAAATCAAGAGTCTGACACTTGACCAACTGACCCACCCAGGCACCCCACACATTCTAATTTTTAATAATGCTTATTCAATAGCCACTTAGTTATTAACCATTGCATAATAGTATATGGCATATGATCTAAATAATTCCTTATATTAAATTCCACGGGTTAAGGATGGAATAAACATAGCATGAAGGGCCTCTCTTATTTTGATTATGAGGATATATTTAAGGAGCAAAGAGCACACTGGATTTAAAGTCTGACAATACTGTGTTTAATTCATAGTTTTCTCTTGATTTGGGGGTACTTACCGAATCTTTCTGGGATTCAGTTTTCTTTCTTTTTTTTAAAGTTTATTTATTTTGAAAGAGAGGGAGGGAGGGGAAGAAATAGAAGGAAAGAGAGAATCCCAAGCAGTCTCCGTGCTGTCAGCACAGAGCCCGATGTAGGGTTCAATCCCAGGAGCCATGCTGAAATGATCTGAGCCAAAATCAAGAGTTGGACACTTAACTGACTGAGCCACCCAGAACCCCCATGGGATTCAGTTTTCTCACCCATGAAATGGCAGTAAGAGACAATTTCAATATTTCCTCTAAAGATTAAAGTAATTAAAAGTATTAAGTGGAGCCACAGATATCCAATAAATAGTGGTAATAACTACACCCAAGCCTCAGTCCCCTTTAGGGACGTTTTAATGGACACCTTTCTAATATATCAGAAAATAGGTCAAAATGAACCAAATGAAAATCTCTTTATAACACTGAAAATTCAGCAGTCATTTATGGAGCTGGAACTGAAAGTCCTACAGTACACCAGGGTCCAGATTAATTATTTGTACTCTTCTGTGTGTATGAGGCTATGTTTAGAAGTTTGGGGAATATATATTTATATTTCAATATTTATATATATCTTACAGCAGAATGACCTGCTATTATAAACTGAGAGGCCTCTTCCGACCAAACTGATTCATTTCCCTTTCTCTTCCTAAAAGAAATCTACCATTATTGGTGCCTCCTAGAACTTCAGCCAATTTTCTCTCTCTGCCATCTATTTAGAGAACTTGAGTTTCCAGAGATCCCAGAGAGTAGAGTGGATGATTTTAACGTCTCTCTTATTTTAGAATAATGGCAAATCAAATATAAAATCCCACCCTTTGGATTACAAGAAATGGAGCAACATAGATATGATTTCAAGGAGATACAGGTAAAATTTGCACTTAGGTCCTGGGTGTAGTTCCTATTTTTAATAATTTAGGCATTTTATTCAATTGCATCTAATTTACTGTCAGTAGAGACTGAGTATTGATTTGCTCTGAAACAACTCTTTCCATCATTTCATTGTGGTTTAGGTTTGTACTTCCTTAATGACTAATGCTAGTACTAATGAACTTCTTTTTGCTTGCTTATTGGCCATTTGTAGACCTTCATTTGGAGAAATATGTATTCCAATCCCTGGGCCATTTTTACATGGGTTCTTTGTCTTTTAGTTGTTGGCTTATAAGTATTCTTTGTATTTTCTGGATACGACACCATTATTAAGTAGATGATTTGCAACTATTTTATCGCAATCTGTGGTCTGTATTTTCACTTTTTCGTTCTCTCAAGGAAAAAATATATTAATTTTGATGAAATCCAATTCACCTATTTTCTTTTGTGATTTCTTGTGCTTTCGGTATCATATTTAAAACAAGGTCACTCTGATTTTTATCTACTTATCTTACTAAGGGTCTTATAGCTTTAGCACTTATATTTACGTCTTTGCTCTTTTCTGAATTATTTTGTTGCATATCGTGTGAGATAAGGCTTTAAATTCATTATTTTCCCTGTGGCTACCTAGAAAAAGTTTGTTATTTGTCCAACATTAGTGGAGCAACTTCAGCCCTTTCAACTACTGCCTTTATGAAACCTATGTTTTGCTTTGGATTGATTTGCCTTTTTATAAAACCTATTTGTATCTTTGAATATAAAGTAAGTCTTTTATAGACAGTATAGTTGAATCATAGTTTTATATTCATTTTGTCACTTCCTGCCTTTTAATTGGAGTGACATCTACTTATATTTACTTTACTTATAAGTAAGCACTTACTTTTGCAAATTTGCCATTTATTTTCTATATATCTTATGTCTTATGTTCCTCATTTCCTTCATTAGTGCTTTCTTTTGTATGAAATACATATTTTCTAGTGTACTATTTGAATTCCTTTGCAATTTCTTTTACTATATTTTTTAGTGGTTTCTCTGGGAACTGACATCTTAGTTAACATCTAATTAGCATCTAAATTTAAAACTATCTAGTGTCGACTAATATCACGTTAATAATATATATGCCATCTTAAGGTCATATCTATTTATCTATCGACCTACCTACCTACCTATCTTCTCTCTCATCATTATTTATTATTGCCATCGATTAAATCTTTACATATTAAGTGTGCATCAGCCCAGATTTGTAATTACTATTTTATGTAGTTGTCTGTTAAATAAGATAGGAATAAAAGGTGTCACAAACAAAAAATACATTTGTGTTGTCTCTTATTTTTCCCTTTGTATTTACCTTTTCCCAGTATTTTCTATTGCTTTGTGCGGAATTGAGCCACCATATACAATCATTTAATTTTAGGATGACTGACGCCCTGTAGTCCTTGTACTGTAGTGCATGTATGGTGTCCATGAACTTTCTCAGTTTTTGTCTGCATAGGAATGTCTTATTTTCTCTTTCAGTATTGAAGAATATTTTATAGGATAAAGAATTCTTGGTTGAAAGCTATTTCTTTTTTCAGAACTTGAATATGTCATCTCACTTCCTCCTGGCATACTTTTTTCTGATGAGAAATCCATTGTTAATCTTGTTAAGGATCCCTTGTAATTGATGAGTCACTTCTGCATTGCTACTTTTGGAATTCTGTGAATTTGGATTTGAGGGTATTTTTTTAAAAATTACTACATATATGTCTATACATATACACACATACATGTATATGTGTGTGTGTGTGTGTGTGTGGAGAGAGAGAGAGAGAGAGAGAGAGAGAGAGAGAGAGAATCCTAAGTAGGTTCCACACTGACATCATGGAGTCCAATATGGGCTCGATCCCATGAACCATGAGATCATGACCTGAGCCAAAACCAAGAGTTGGACACCCAACAAACTGAGCTATCTAAGCTCCCTGAGCTTTTTTTAAGTGTTGCCATAAGTGGATATGTTTGATTGTATCCTGTTTGGAGTTCATTTAGATTATTGGATTTGTAGATTAGAATTTTTCATCAACTTTGGAATTATTTAGTTAGGTATTATTTCTCCTTTCTTTCACTGTTCTCTTTTTTCTTTTGGGGACTCCCATGACACGTGTTGGAAATCTTGTTGATGTTCCACTAGACTCTAAGCCCTCTGTTCATTTCTCTTCATATATGTTTTATTCTGTTCCTCAGACTGGATAATATCAACTGACCTGTCTTCATGCTTGCTGATTGTTTCTTTTATCTGTTCACTTCTGCTCTTGAAATTTTCTAGTGGATTTTTTGTTTCAGCTATCGTACTTTCACCTCAAGATTTCTATTTTGTGCCTTTTCTCAATAGTATCTATTTTGATTGAAATTCTCAGTTTGATGAAATATCATTCTCATACTTTCTTTTAGTTTGGACTAAAACTAGCTCATTCTAATATTTAAGATAGCTGATTTGAAGTCTGTCACAAAAGTACAATGCCTGGGCTTTCTCTAGCACTGTTGTTATTGATTTATGTTTTCCTGTATAAGGGCCATATTGTCTTGTTTGTTTTTATGTCTTGAAAATTCTTGTTTAAAATAGCCTTTTTGAATATTATAATATGGCAACCCTGGAAATCAGACTCTCTCCCCTCCCCAAGATTTATTGTTGTTGGTGATTATTTTAGATGTTGTTTGTTTAGTTAGTGATTTTTCTAAGATGACTCTGTACTGTCTGTATTCTTTGTCATTGTAGTCGCAGAAGTTTCTCTTCCATTGGCTTAGAAGTTAGTCACACGTTGGATAGTGAGTTTCTTAAATGCCTAGAACCAAAAAATAAAAAATAAATAAAAAATAAAAATCTTCCAGTCTTTGCCTATGGTTCTGTGTATGTATTGAAGCCCAGCTTCCATATTCAGCCAGGCAGTTGCCAATTCTTCCTTTGTCTTTATTTCCTTTATCCACACAGTGTCGAGGTCAGCTGGAAGTTTTCCCTGACCATGTTCAAAGCCTTGAACATGTGTGTGGTCTTTTAGATCCCCAGAAATAGTGTGTGTGTGTGTGTGTGTGTGTGTGTGTGTGTGTGTGTTGAGATCTATGTATGTATCGTTCCCCAGCCTTTCCTCTATGATTTTTTTTTTGTCATTGTTGTTAGTCTGCTGTTTGTAACAATTGTTGTCTATTGCCTTAGGCAGCAGCAACCTAATAAATTAGCCGGTAAATATTTTTTGACAAACTTCCCCGGGAAGCAGTTTTAGCCCTCAGCCAGTCTTGAGTTGGGTGAAGTAGACAGTCAGAGACAATTTCTGCCTTTCTTCCATGTAACTATCCGACAGGTCAGACCAAGACAGGTCACAGGTTTTTTGGGAACGAGGTCTGCTTGCTCCCTCTGGTATCCTTTGCACACTGCTCTTTTCACATGTACTGCTGAGTTGGGGAATGTGGGATGGGACTTCTGTAAGTGAAAATGCCGCAAAGTTCACTGTTTTCACTGTGAATAAATCACCTTTTTCCCGATAAGCTCTCTCTGCAAGGTGAACCATTTCCAGAGTTCTGAAAAAAGCTGATTTAGATATTGTTTTGCCTTTTTTTTTTTTGATGCTTCTGTGGAGGGGTGTCTTCTGTCACTCCAATTCAACGCTTTCCATCCATTACTATCCGTTGTTTACTTCCTTCCTTGTTGGGTTTAAAATCCATGAGCCATTATTTTCTTGCCATTCCTACCTAACCACTAAGCTATCCCTCGCGATTGTAAAAGCACCTGTCTAGCAAACGCCCAGGGCTAGATGAACTTCCTTCTCTGATACCTACTAATCAATGTCTGAGACATGGAACAATAATGAAGTGAGTCCCAGTATGGAGGTTGTCTTCCTCTCATTGAATAAAAACTGTCCCACCTCTTCCTGCTATTTAAGGCCAATTACCCATGCCTTGATTGTGACTCTGCTTCTCCACAGGCACAGGGACAAATGGCTGCTACGAAGGTACTTTGCATGCCCATTTCTCTTAGATTCATTTTTTTTTATTCCTCTACCTACTGGTGGGCATTCTCCTTTCTTTTTGTCTCTTTTGTCTGTGATATAAGAATGGAGACTTCTCCAGAAGAGGCACACTGGTTAAAATTCAAATTTCAAATATAGGACATAGAAGCTGAAAATTAATCATGCTACCTCAGGTGGTCAAAGCCACCGTGGACCCTAATAAATATAAGAAGTACTTTGTCATATGTGCTAGGAACGTATTGTGGCAAGGAACTGAATCTATTCAATATTTTATAAGAGAAAAGGAATTAATTGGAAGGTTTTGTGAGAACTTTGAAGAGAGGAAGGAAGGAAAATGCAGGTCAGCCTAGAAAGATATTGGATCTAGGAATTGATGAGCCTCGTGCCAGTTTATTGCTGCATTGTTTTCCCTTATAGGGCTGGCATTCTCTCCTTTACCACGCTCATGGTGTCCCGACTCTAAGTCCGTATGACTTCCAATGTAACTGTTAGCCAAAGCCACTGTGATGCCTGTGACCTAAACGCAAATTCCAGTGAGAAAGAATCCTACCTGCCTGATGGAGACACTTTCTAAACCCAGGATATTCATATACCCTGTCATTCATTTGATGAATCGTTCATGCTGGCGCTATTTTGTTTGTTTGTTTGCCTTCTACATGCCAACTTCTGTTTTAAGCACTAGGAAAGAGCAGTGGTAAAATTAAGCTTCAGGTGCCATGAATTCTGTATTATTTAGGTTTCGGGGATCAACTCCAGAGTGGCATGGGCCCGGGCAGTGCACGTCTTGCAACCTGATTTTATGAGGGGTATTATGCATGCATAGGACTGAGTGTCGAGTCTCAGAATGGGATCTGTGTGGTGTCAGGTACCCTAAAAAGTGAATCATATACCCCGTTACTACTCTAGAGTCAAAGACATTAAGGTACATGTTAGCTACATTTTGTTTTGTTTGCTTGTTGTTACTGTTGTTGTTTTTGCCCCATGAGTAACTGTCAGTGCAGAGCCCGATGCGGGGCTGGAACTCACAAACCATGAGATCATGACCTGAGCCCAAACCAAGAGTCAGATGCTTAACAGACTGAGCCCCATGTTATTAGGGGAGGTGCCCCCACATTATTAGGGGAAGATTTTAAAAATTTAGATATATTAACACATTAACAAGTAGTTCTTGGTTTCATGTTAAATAATCGTTTGCCTCTTCAACCTTTGAAATGATCACATTTTTTGGACCAATGTCTAGGTTGGGGGAGTTTCATCTGTCTTTAAGGATAGCAGTTTTGTTTTATTCGCCCTTGTGGTAATTGAAGGTCATGGGAAAAGCAACCAATGATAGTTATTTGAAGAAGATGATAAAGCTGTGGTTGTGGACAAACTGATGGAGTCCATATCATTTCCTCTCTTTAAGCTAGACATAAAGAACATTCACATCTTTCCCCAGGTAAGCAAGGTCTGACATCGTGACTTCGAAACATTATGCCTCCAGCCTTTCAGCTCTCTCCACGTTGATCAGAGAAATCATTTTATCTAGATAATGCACAAAAGAAAGTAATGGGCATTTTTGTCTGGATGGCTTTACCTGTTCGAGGAGATTGGAAAAGAGATAATAATGTGTTTGGTTGATGTAAGTTAAAAACATTTTCTTCTCATAAACAGTAATGTTCACTTTTGTCTTACTTCTACTGAGAGTGAGTGTGGCTTGTCTTCTGTTCCTGATTTTAATAACATTTTTATTCTGAGTTTATACTTCACATATTTCTAATATTTTCAATTTCTAGTTCACATTGCTTTATATTTTTCATGTGTTTAAGATTTTTTATATTAAAAATATGACTATTTCCAATTAGATGTGTAATTTATGTATAATATATATTATGTGCAATATATTTAAACATTTACACACATTTACATAGTGTATTAACTGCATATGCATAATGTACATGTAATGTGTGTATTGTGTGTGTGTGTGTATTTATGTTTATAAGCAGCTCTTGAAATATCTGCACACTCTCCATTGTCTACATTTTGGGTGACATTCATCCCAAGCATGAATGTGTGACTCAAAACAGGCCAGTTAGAACATAACATGCCTTTAGCCTCTAGTTCAAGGTTTGGCACATGTTCTAGGTTGGTACAATTGAAATAAACTCTGTTGCATTCTACATCAGATAAATATTCATTTTCTACTCAGCCTAAAGCAGGAAACATATAGCCATTTTGAGCCCACAGAGAGCCTGAGAACTCAGTTAACCGGAGTGAGAAGAGCCCCATTTGATGATGTCTACTGAGTTAGAAGCCAGATACATCCTGGTTTTTTCAGTTACATAAACTAATAAGGGAAACCTGTGCGTGTGAGTTTTCTGCCATTTATTTCTGAAACTTCCCTAAGTGATAAAATCAATCACACCTTGACAGCATCTAAACAAAAGTTATTGATATGTTTGTTAATGTTCATCAAATCTACTTTGTATACTCTATGTATCCAATTGATCTTCTTGAAATGATTCTATCAAGGATTTTCTATCTATTCTATGGTTACTAAAATGTCTGAGTTGTTAGCTTTTTTGTTTTGTTTTGGTTTGTTTTCTGAGATTCAAGTTGGACTTCACTTCAACAAATTATTTATGGGATTGATTAAATGACCATTCATGCTATGGAAGTCTCAATGAATTCAAACACCATTGATTATAAAGGATATCATTATTTTATATACTTCCAAAAACGTAGGCCACTTTCAATGTCGAACCCGCTGACTTTAGATACATTTCATATTCAGAAATGTTAAAAATGAGACATTCCACGATGTTCTTTTCCTTTGAAACTCCATCTATGCCATTTCTTTCTTCTTTCTAACTAATCATATACAAATTTTATTGACAGTTTTGAGAAATGTAAACTGAGAGTACTTTGTGAGAGGTAGTAGGGCAGAATTGTGCCAAGTGTTTACACGATGGTCTACATTCTGGCTAGACTGAAGTGACGGTGTGATTCCAGAGGATTGAGAAGGAACTGGCATTTCTCTTCCAGGTTATTCTCCTTCCAGGAGTCCGAAGTCATACATGGGAGAACTAACAATGCAACACAATCTAAACCTTGATTTGATATCAAGACTTGAGCCTCCTAACCTGATCTAACTTAATAATCGAATAAATTAGCTGGAAATGAGTATAGGGCTTCTTTCCTAAGTGAACTATTAAAAAAAAGTGTATAAGCCCTCCCTGTCTCTACTCTTCCTAGATACACACACACACACACACACACACACACAGAGTTTTCAATATCTGAATTTCAAAGAAGTAAAGAGTTACATCTATTAATGCCAAAAAAATAAGTGCAATGAAGAGAGGAAAAGGTTTCTCTTCATAAGGCAGAGCAGTCTAGATTATTGTGCCAGCCTTTACCAGGTCAGAGAGTTAGCCCTTAATCCAGGTGACAAATGAGAAAAGGAGACAGGGAGAAAGAAAGAGGAGAGGTGAGAGAGACAGAGACAGAGAGAGAGAGAAACAGAGACAGAGACAGAGAGAGAAAGAGAGAACCATACCTTCTATCTTTGGTGGCTATCCAGACACTTTCCTGTCATGAACCTGTAGCTGGAAGGCAAAAATAAATCATATATATTAGTATTAACTTGAAAATTAGCAGGAAGTCAAAGTACTGAGCATTTGGAAGAGTAACTCTCCTTAACTAGTGCTCTCTTCTTTGGATTGAAGTAAACAAGCTCTTAATGTAAAAAGAATGGGAAGGAAAGGAAGAAAAACAAAGGAAAGGAAAGGAAAAGAAAGAAAAAAATAGAAAAGAAAAGAAAAAAGAAAAGAAAAGGAAAGGAACAAAAAGAAAAGGAAAGGAATAAAAAGAAAAGAAAAGAAAAGAAAAAAGAAAAGAAAAGAAAAAAACACAAGTATTTACCTTCTTCCTTCTAGAAGAAAACAAAATGTACATACTTGTCTACCAAATAACTTTGAAACAGTGATGGCATATATTATCACTATATTTTGGGTGAAAGCCTCATTTTAAGGAGTTATGTAGCTTACTGATTCTTTCAGCATTAAGTGGAGGCTCAAACGTCCATCTTCAAATTCAGGCCATTCCGTAAATACTGTTGGATTCTATTGATTCCTTGGAGTTCAGATTTTATTGTTAATAAAATAAGGGAATAGTCTTCAATCAGTCCTTGGATTGTGACCAAGGTCTGAATACTTAGAGCTTAAAAATGAAAACACATGACAAATGACTGTTTGTTCAAAAATATGAGAAAATGTCTAGGAGAAGTTTTTTCTCCTTTATTTCTCCTTTATTTACAGTATGTGGTTTATTTAAATCTCCAGTTCACTACCATACATTATGTAACAATGAAATTCCTATGCGAAGGTTGAGTTTAATTTATATATATACATATACATACGTGTATATGTATATATATATGTATATGTATATATATATATATAAATTAAACTCAACCTTCGCATGTATATGTATATATATGTATTAATAATACTATATTATTGTATTTGTATTTACTAATGCAATATTGTACCATATTGTATATATATTGTGTATTATGTACTGTATTCTATTTGTATTTATTTTTATATTTCTGTAAGTATAATGAGAAGATGATAGACAGATAGATAGAATTATATAAAGTCTATAACTTACAGCAGGTCTTTAGATAAGGGAAGTTCTTATTAACATAGAAGCTATGTCTGTCGGTTACATTTGACTTTTCCTAAATATTCTTTGGAAAATACCATTAGTGATCAGTTTTGCTTCTTGGGAGAGAGAATTTCATCTACTGTGACTAGTAGGAAAGGCTCATCAAACATAACTGTCATTATGCTTCTATTTTAACTTACTATGGACTTAAAAATAATGACTGAAGTTTATGACATAATTAGTACAATTTTTCAATGTTGACAGTTTGTCTGTATCTCTCTTTGCATTGAGTAGATCTTATAATGGCAGTTGAAATGCCATAAATACAATGTTATACTAGAAAGAGTGAATATATTGAAAGAGATTGGGATGCTTCAGTTATCTATTTGACATTAATTACCTACATATTTAGAACTGTTCAAAAACCTTTCTAATGTGATACTTACGTACAAACTTTCTAATATTATGGTTCTAATTGATTAACACCATTTTAAAAATATTTTCTAATGTTGATTTATTTTTGAGAGAGAGAGAGAGACAGAATTTGGGTGATAGAGCTATGCCTGTTGATGCTACTTAATGTCTCTTGATATCACTGAATCTTTTTTTTTAAACTTTTTAACGCTTATTCATTTTTGACAGACAGAGAGAACAGAGCATGAGTGG
The DNA here is from genome assembly GCF_023721935.1 of Panthera uncia. Lineage (NCBI taxonomy): Eukaryota > Metazoa > Chordata > Mammalia > Carnivora > Felidae > Panthera > Panthera uncia. Next base: position 72,605,320 of record NW_026057576.1, read on the forward strand.
GGGAGGGGCAGAGAGAAAGAGGGAGACACAGACTCCGAAGCAGGCTCCAGGCTCTGAGCTGTGAGCACAGAGCCCCATGCGGGGCTCAAACCCATGAACCATGAGACCACGACCTGAGCCAAAGTTGGACGCTTAACCGACTGAACCCCCCGGGTGCCCTAATTCGTTAAATATTATTAAACACGTGAGCACATCATTGGCACTTGTTGGGGATGAAGTATTTCCTTTCCTTCCTTATGAGGTTTTCCTTAGATGCAGGAAAGATTAGGGAACAGTTGAAGAGGCATTCATAAACCCTCTCCCCAGATTCAATATTTGTTAATATCTCTTCTTTCTGTCTATATGCCCACTTCCTAAAGACTTATAGTGTCACCAGAAATAGGCTTGGGTAGAGCAGTTGGTACTCTCTGAGACACAGGAGATGGACTGTGAGTGTGAATAGATAGAAAAATACCCCAGCTTCACTGTCCCTTGGAGGGAAATTTGGAGCCATGTCTAACATGGTTTCTCAGGACTTCCCCAATAGGACTATTCCTTTGTTGCCCACAGGAATAAATTTAGAATTAACATAAATTCTATTGGCCTTTCTCCATTTCCTCTGTTTCTTGTTTATGCTTCTTGTTATCACCTTCTATAGAAACTAGAGGCACACATGGGGCGCCTGGGTGGCGCAGTCGGTTAAGCGTCCGACTTCAGCCAGGTCACGATCTCGCGGTCCGTGAGTTCGAGCCCCGCGTCAGGCTCTGGACTGATGGCTTGGAGCCTGGAGCCTGTTTCCCATTCTGTGTCTCCCTCTCTCTCTGCCCCTCCCCCCGTTCATGCTCTGTCTCTCTCTGTCCCAAAAATAAATAAAAAACGTTGAAAAAAAAAAAAGAAAAAAAAAAAAGAAACTAGAGGCACACAAATTTTCCTTCAAGTTCTGCTTTTGGAAAGGCTTCAAAATAAGACAGTTGAATTGTTACTGCGTTGTGTCATTTCACTTAATTTTTATTCCTTTTATTTTTTACAAACAGGAAGTCAGACCCCAAGGCCTGCTGAAAGTCATGTTGAATACTTTGGTTAAAAAGGGGGAATTTCATACCGCACCATATCAGGGGACCCATAATACCAGATTTCCCAATACCCATTAGGCAAAATTTGATTCCTTGGTTACTGGATACAATTCTGTAAAAAAATTAAATCACTCTATGTCTACATGTTAAAGAAATTAATAGGAAACAAGCATTAGGTGGTTCTTCATCATCTTGTGATAATTATTTGTTTACATGCAAGTTTTCTAAGGGAGATATATTGGGTGTCAGTGCCGCAAACCTGACAAGATTTACTGCATCAAAAGGAGTCTAATTAAGGTTGCTCTTGGCAAGGGGAAAAAAGGTAATTCTATTTTTACCTTTGAAACTGAAAGAGAAGAATAGGAAGTAAAAATCTGAAAGGAATTAGTATGGAATTAGTAAGACTGTGGTATTGGTAACGTAACTTTAGTGGAGATTTAGTAACAGCAGTAAAAATAGAGCTTTTGAAATTATGTATCATGTGTGTGTGTGGATGTCAAAGATAATGCTATTTGGATACGATGCTTTTTTTTTTTTTTTCCTATTTTTGCATTTTTCCAGGGCTCCTGGGACGATTGCATTCACCAGGCTCCCTTGTGGACCAATGGGGCTAAATGGCTGTCCTGACAAAGGAAGGGAGGTTTGTCAGTTACTGGGTCGGTCTTTCACACCTCCATTTATGGCCTCACACACTCTCTCTCTTTTCTGCTGGGCTTCACATGGAGAATCCAGAGGAAAACTCCAAAGTGCTGAAATCTGTGCAGTTACTAGATTGAAGGAGTCCCAATACCTGCCAGAGCTCCTTCCCATGCCACCACTGATCCTTATCAGAGTTAAAAGCAAATTAAGAGCACACTGTGTTTGTCAACTCACTGAGATTTTGAGATTATTCTTATAGAGGTTAGCATTCCCTGCCCAATTTGAAGGCGGGGGCATATGGAGAAGAAAAATGTGTGACAGAGGTGATTTTATGGAAGATAACTTTCTAGTTGGAAGAGGGCCTTAAACAAAAACAAATATCCACCCATTCCAAGAAAAACACTCTGTGCTCCACAGATTCTAACACAGAATTTGACTTATCGAACCATTTATATCAGAGCAAGGTTGCCTTCTAAAGTGAATAATGGACAACCAGATTGACATTTATACCCACAAATACTATTTCACACTCAGGGACTTTTGAGAATGGCTTTGAAGTAGCCAATGCCTGGAGGCCATTCCAAAGTATAGAACATACCATTTGTCCACTGGGTACTCTCATTGATCAGTGTTATTGACCTGTCATTGTATCTCTATCATCATAATCAATCATTTTCCTGGAAATTGTTGCGATCAGACTTAAAGAAATAAATCAATTTTACTCTGAAATATCCAATTAGAAGATGTTTCGGAGACCCGAAGTCATCTATAGAGGCACAGATACTGATGTCTATTTCGATGTATCTATTTCTATCTATATACTTCAAACTCGCTGTGTTTGGAATGTTGGTACACTGCTCCCAAAATAAATATCTTGTCACTTGTGACCGATTTTTATGTTATAGGGTACAAAAAAGATCATTAATCTGAATCAGGTTAACTGAGCCATGAAATAAGACTGGCATTAGGTTTTAAAAGAGTGAACTCAGAATTCCCTCAGAGACTCACTGTTTCAGATCTGAAGAAGAAATTTAAATGATTCAAGGAAGGGCTTAAAAATAACTATAATTAAGAGTTTATAAACTAACCACACTGACTTGCAGTTTTATATCTGTAATACATTTTTATTCTCAGTAGTACTGAGTTGTTTCCCAAATCTGAATGTGATTATACATATTCTTTGTCATCACCTAGTAACCTTTCATGTGCTGTCTCTAAACATTCAAAATCAGATCTGCCTATCTAAGAGGGCACAGTTTATTAAATCACTCTCAAGTTAGTGTCATTACTAGAGTTAGAATATTTAAATACTATGATTTATAAAAAAAAGAAAGAAAGAAAGAAGAAAAAAACAAGAAAACAAGAAACCTCTCGTATTAGAGAGTGCCAGAAGTATCCACGCCATTTACACAGCAAATATATTCAAGAAATAATTGATTATCATTACTTATAGTGTTCCTCTATAATGCGTTCCGTTTGTGCCAGATGTTTAGAGTTTTAATTCAGATCACTTAGAAAAGTGTTGATTGCGTGGCACGTATCCTAGATTTCGTACTAAGAGATCCTGAGTAATTTCGATTGTTGCTGGTTGCACAGTATTACACGTGATTTTAAAGGGTCTGTTGATTCTCCCCCGGAGATAACTGGTCATGGTTTAGACCTTCCCCTAAATAACAGCCCAAGCGATGGGGGAAGTCATTTGGGTGGAATCCAGCTGGAAATAGTTGGAGAGCGTGGCACAGAGAAGGGTGTCTGTGTCCTTGTTGTTCTGGTTAATCACAGAACGGTGCTAGTCGACAAACAGGGGTGGAAAGGCAGACCCGGAACACTTGAGAGTGGAGAAACCGTCCCTTCGCTGTCCACGGCACACGCAGAAAGCGGAGCCCAGGACCCCCGTGGACACGAGCAAGAATGTGGTGCGATTATAGAGGTCGTTCCCAAGACAGTAGGGAGGCATTCCACGAAGTTCAGAGTCAAGGGACAATTCACGAAGCCCGCCTACATCTGACCCAGCCCTCTAGGAGGGCCCACCAGCGCCTGCTGTCCTGGCCTTGATTTGCAGCTTCCTGCCACCCATGGTGCAGAGGAGAGAGGCCGAGCATGTGGCCTGTGGGAGATGGTGGGATAAAGCGGCAGGAGGAGGGGAGAAGCAGGAGCCAGCAGGCTTCCAAGAGGTGAGCCATTTCCTTTATCCTGTAATCAGGGGGTGAAATCTGCCATACCAAAGCGGCTTAGGCTGTGAGAAACTAATGACAAGGGGTGGCAAAGAATTTCTCATCTGGTATAATTATATTTTCTCAGAAAAGAAATCAATGGCAAGTAGATACAAACAACTGGTTTCATTATTAAAAGTCTGTCTATGGGCCAGATACAATCATTTTCTTTAAGTGGCCGAGAAGATTGTCATTTCCTGTAAGAGAGCCTCGCAGATGGGTTACAAAAAAACCGATCAGTCTGAAAAAATTCACATGTCCTTCCCACATTTATCAATGTCACGCCCGGAGCCTTTCTTAGGCTTTTCCCACACTCATCAATGCCATAATGATACTGCAATGAATTAGCATAGCCTTAAGATATTGGGTACTGAGTCAACAACTCATATCCTATTTTGTTTTTAATGATGCCAGTTAGTTTCTTTTCCAGGGCCTTTTATTCCAGACATATCAGCATTCCTTTATTTATTTATTTTTTTAATTTTATAGACCACGCCCAATGATTGCCCTCCACTAAAATTTGTTTCTCAGAAAAATCTCAATTTTAGAGAAGGATATAAAGAAGACCTTTCTGTCTTCATTGCTTATTAAAAGAAAGTTGCAGCTAAATGGGGAGTAGGAAAGTCTGTATATGGAGGGCTTTGTTTCACCTGTGGTAACCCTCTGTGTGATCTCAGACAAGTCGCTCAATCCAAAGACCTTCGGTTTTAAAGGTGCGGGATTTAACATAGAGACCCCTGCAGTTTCTCGCCTTTGCAAAATTCCAGGATAAGGTGACCCAAACTAATTTATTAAATATGCAGGTAGACATAAGGAAAAATAATCACTTGACACTAACATTCGGTTCCTCTCATCAGATAATTGGCTATACTTTATAAATTCTCAATAACAAGAGCGTTAGCAAGGAGTTATGCTTGAATAAATTAAACTCGCATCTTTGAATAAGGATTTAAACGTTATCCGGGATTAGTTTTGGGAGTCAGCTAATTTAGGGAAGTTTTAACAGTCTCTATAATATAGCACTGGCATATTATTAAAATGGAAGCACAAATGATAACATTTACTAGCACTGGCTCTTTGCTAATTATCTAAGATGTCATATCCATATAAGTTTTTACTTACCTGTTTACTTTGACCTTAATTGATGGGGGTGGGGGGGACACCAAGGGGAGAGATTTTAAGTCAAAATATTGAAACAAACAGCGCTGAAATGTCCCTAAGCCTTTCAAAGTCCACGGATCCTCTAAAAATACTTAGTTCCTTTAGAAATAAGTATTTCAGTAATTTTTATGTGTGATGGTGCAGATATTTTACCAGCGACAAAAGAGAAGTTTTCTGGGGTGTTGAATTGGACAATCCCTATCAAGGAACTTGGAACTTTCTTCGCCCATTTACTCAATCTCTATACTTCTATATCTTAACAATTTACTGTTGCTGATTTTATTTCCCTATTTGTAAGTGGATCCAATCTTGCAGGTAGGTCCATGCTATTTGCTTTCATTGGCTCTTCACACGGCAGGGTAATGTTCTCCATCAACACTAACAGCCTCCCACCTCCCCCTTCCACATTGGAAGGACCCCACCCCCTACTTCCTTCTCCAGTCTCAACAGCTTTTATGCTGAATTGTCACTAATGCAAACTAAGATGAAGGCTTGAGGGATTAAAAAAATTAAATATGTTTCTTCATCCAAGTTTCAAAACTTCTGAAAAGAAAAGGAAGAAAAAGGAAGAACATCATTGTTAAATGTGAACGACATAACAATGGAAGAGAACGGGCTACAGTGCTAATTACTGGGACCGTACATGAAATTCCATCTGTGACAGTGTTACACTTTCCCATCTACTTGAACTCGGGCCTGGCCATGTCCTTGCTTTGGTTTTCTTGCCCGTTTCACCATTGCATATTCCGGGTAGGATCAACAAATGATGTGTGCATTCCACACGTCTCTGGATTGAGAGTCGTGTCTGAAAGGACACATCCAGATGTGGTATAGATCACGACGACCTGGATTCTGTGCCTGGAGTTGTGATTGGGTGAGATTCTGAAGGTTCCTGGGATGAGCACTGACTCATGGAGGGGAAGTGAGTAGTTATAGCCAGAGGGTGAACTGAGGCATTGATTGCATTAATGATGCAAGATCTTGCTAAGTTGTATTGTCAGAAGTTTGAGTAAAAGACATTTAGCAGCAGATAAAATAGGCCAAATATATGAGATATTTATGTACTTACCCTGGATTCGGGGATTAATACGTTGTGTCCAGTACCGGAGAGCCCAATGTGTTGCTGAACTGCGTGGTTTCCAAAAGACAGTGAGTTTGAAATACCAGAACTCTCCTGGATCACTCAAGAGGTGGGTAGGGTCTAAAGACTCAGGAAATGGGATGTGGGAGTGAGTAAATGTTGTGGGACCAGCCCAGCCCCTCAGTAGCCACACTCTCCTCCGTGACAGCTGCCCTTTTGCAGGCAGCAAAAGGTGGGAGAGGCACTGTGGAATTTGGTTCCCTGATTTCAGTGGACACAGAGTAAAAATGTCAAGTGCCTCAACTATGTCATCATGCCTTGCAGGGAGTAGCATAGTTGAGGGCCTTCAGTGGGGAAAGTAATGGAGACGGAGAGATTAAAAAAAAAATGTGTTGCAAACCTTAGTGATCACTGGTGGTGTTGAATTGATCCTTGGATGTAGGAATTTACACAGGAGCAACTGACTAAGGTAACATTTGCCTATACAAGCAGAAAATTCCCATGCCTTGCTGGGAGAAGCCCAAACGGAGAATCTGCTGCAGGAAGGCATGGCTTCTTACCTAAGTCTTGGAAAAGGTCTGGTTATACACTGGGAGCTCCTGGACCGAAGGGGAGCCTAAGTTCTTTTGAGAAAAAAATAATAAAGTAAAATCCTGCAACAGAGCCGTGCCTGTGTACTCGGAATCTTCCTCTGAGCAAATTTTGAGGATCCTGTGGCCATTTCTGAAGGTGTCAATTGTCTAGTCAGGTAAATTGACCCTCCGGAGATTATCACGTGTTGAATTTGAACTGACATTAATACCTAAAGGCAAAAGCCTTCATCATTGGAGTCAAAGTGGTCACTGTGGCTTGTAGAAGGAGTCTTGGCTTGCTTCCATTCTATAGTTACGTGCTTAGTCTCAGTATATGTAAAGGAAATAAATATTTCTAATTAGGGACAGATCACCCAAACGGTTGCTTGCCCGTGGAGTGAGGTTGCAATAATGGCCCCCTAATCCCTCACTAAGATAATAAACCAAAAGCAATGTGGCATTCCTGAGCACTTGCAAAGACTTGCAAGATTGAAGGCCAGGGATTCCCACTGTAGCGCCATTTTACTATCTCCTTTGGCCAATGCAAAAGACATTTCTCTCATCCTGACTTTGGATTTTGGTAAGCCTTAAACAGGTGCTGAGCAATCACAGCTGTTATTTAAATGTCGTATCTTTGCACTGCTTGCTAGAACTCCATATGCATTTCTTGACCTAACAAATCTGTTTGCAGCAGAATTCACATAGATAGAAGCAATTTGCTTCTCTCTTATAGGGTGGCGGTACCTCTTCGGTATTTTATTGTCGTGCTATTTCAGTTCTTTTGTTCGCTCTCATAACGCCAGCTTGAGGAACTCTGTTTTCATTCTGAACCAAACATTACAACAGTCCACTGATCATGTTATGTTTACTGGAGTAGCAGGAAGGAAGGGGCGAGCAACTTAATCCCTTATTTGATCTCAAATATAACTGAAAGTTATGTTTAACCTTTAACTAGACTGTAACTAGAGGTATTGGTATAAACTCATGAGATTATATCTATATCTATACAATCTATATCATCTATATCTGTAAATCTGTATCTATATCTTTAAATCTCTATCTGTCTATATCATCTATATGTATATCTATCTATATTAAATATCCTCTGAATAGGTGTACAATGATCCACTATCAATGAGTACACTCAGTGCCCAAATCTTCACGTCCTACAACCAATGGCTGTTAAACGCAATCAGGGAGTTGCATGGAGAAAATAATATGGTTCCAGGTCTGAGCTTGCCATTTGCCGTCGCGAGTTCCACCGATTTGCCCGTGAAAATGAATAACACTGTCATAGACATTTTTAATATGCAAACTAACGAGTGCATAGTGATACCCACAGATTGTAAACGTGTAAGATAAAAAGATAAAAAGAAAGATAACTTTACGGAACATGTCAGGTAATAAACCTAGAAGAAATGATACAATTAGAATATCTCAATTTTACAATGAACTTGCAATGTAAAGTTATTTTAGGCAAGGATCGTCCATTGGGTGATAGGTGGTTGGGGAGTAAGGTTTTCGCGTGGCCTCAAAATACTTGGCCTCAGCATCAATTGCAAAGTGAAATACGTTTTCTACTGCGAATGCCCTTCAGACAACTAATTACATTCAAAATAGGCACATAGTGCCTTCTGATAACATACAAAGGCAGATGTCATAATGCCTGTGTCATATTATTGCTAAAAAAAACCCCAAAACCAAAAGCCACAGGCAACATAATCTAATCTCGAGGAAACAAAGTTACCACCTGTGTGGAGATTGCAAGTAGGGTTGTTTTGAAAGGAAACTGAAACTGAAATCATGAAAACTTCATCATCATGGGGAGAAAGAGAGTTGGAGACTAATGAGATTATGAAAAACTAAAGACAAAAGTCCTGCAAAAAGTGTGTTAGAATGGATGGAATCCTGAAGAGAAAAACAAACCAACAAAAAGCTCTAACAGACTTTCAGAACAACAAAATGGGGATTATTCAGTCTGAATTAGATTACGTTACTGAATTGGTGTTGATTTTCTTAAACACGATAATGACATTGTCCTTATAAAAACAATGTTTTATGTTTAGGATGTCCATGGAGAAATGTTAATGATGTATTATATCTGCATCCTACTTTTAAATGTCTCATAAGGAAAAAAGAAATTAACAATAGTTTCAACTCACTTCATCCCGTCCCATAGGCATTGTATCATCTCACATCATCACGAGAAGGGTGCATAGAGCACAATTAGCTATTTTGAGAGAGAAAGACACATAATTTTTATTACAGTAAATTGTTATAATTGTTCTATTTTATTATTGTTGTTGGCAGTCTGACCGAGTCCAGCTTGTAAATTAACTATCCTGGGTATGTATATGTAGGAAAACACACAGAATTTTAGCATTTGGGGCTGTCTGCGTTTTCAGACATCCAGTGGGGGTCTTGGAATGTATCTCTGGTGGGTAAGGGTGGGGAGCCCACTGTACTGTGATGTTAAGAATTCAGTTATTTCACGATGTAGGAGTACAGTATGTAAAAGGCAATAGAATGTTCTAAACATATGTTACCATTTACTCTGCTGTGAATTTCCAATATAAAATATTTTTCATATTTTAAAATTTGAACTGGGATTCAAAAATGTTTTGTCTCATTTAACTAATTTTACTGCTGTTCTTCATTAGCATAGCAAATCAACTTATATTGGTCTTTGTATTATAGTGGCCCTGCGTTTTAAGTTAAAATGATCTGGCCCCTGTAAGTTACTTGTAACTAAAATTCACTGTCTGGATGAAAATATAAATTTTGGAATATTGACTTCTTGACAATAAGTTGAATTTATAATTAGACAACATTTAATTAAGGAAGCATATAAGCTTAGAGACATAACAGAATCAATGAGCTGATTTAACACAGTAATCTAGCTAAATTATTAGTATGTCAAAATAATGTATTAACTCTAAATGATATAGTAGCCAATGAATAATACTGAAATGATAGTAGTAAAATATGTTTTAGCTTCTTAGATGTTGAATATATTACTGTAAAGATAATATTTTATGTGATTTTGCTAAGAATGTGAATATTGATTGGCTCTTTATTTTATACATTGATGAAGGGAATTTAAAACATAGGTTTATTATTATTCAGTTGAAAAATGCATATTTTTCTCTATTCAGAGTGTTTCCTTTTTTGATCCATTTTCATTTCCCTTATAAATTAATGGCTGTTCACTGGATAATCAGATGCCTTCAGCAGCAACAATCGTTTCCTTTCATGTTTCCAGCAGATGCAAAGATGTTAATTTCTTCTAAGAACAACTAAGTTGAATTCCACTGTGTCCCTAATGTAGTTATGTAATCACCCAATGGATTTACTTGCAAGTAGAGAAATATTGCTTGCTTAAACTTAAACCATTAAACATTTATTAGTGTAATTTTTATTAAGATTTCTCATTTTTCTTCCAAGGAATTCATCTTTAAATGCTCTCTTCCTCTGAAAGAATTACCTATAATGCTATTTCAAGCTATGAAATCTTGGGAGTGTTTTAGATATGCAATACACTAGGTTTTTGCAAGTGTCTTCAAAGTTACAATGAATCATATCATAGAGCCTCATATCCTAGTTCCTTCTGTAGAGGCTCCCACTTCCTCCAAAAGTCTATAATCTGTGGAGATTATAATAAGGATAAAGTTAATTGCCAACATCTTATCAATACAGTGAAATAATCATGTCCATATAGTCAAAGTGTTGGTCATTTCAGTTGCAATGGTTGATCCTGATCACTGACAGAACAAGATATACTATCTGATCTAGGATCAATCCTTACAGCCGAAAACTCAAACTATGTATGTTACCTAAGCAGCACTAAATTGTTCTTTTATTGAAGGTACAGACCTAATCATGGTGAAATGGTGACACTTCAAGTGAATATTATACACCAAGAACTCTAGGAATCCTAGCAAATATTAGGGGGCTTAATCAAAGCAACCAAAATAAACTCAAACATGTGCCAAGAACAGAAACATCAGTATTAAGCCCGATTACATTGATTATTTGATCAAACTTTTCAGAAAAGAGCATTATGAGGAGATAAATGAAGCAAGGAGAGCCATGTCTGGAAAAACATTAAAGAGGGATGATTTAAGAGTTTTAATTTTTTCCCCATGAGCTACATGTTACATTCAAAGTTGTAATCTGAAATACCTGTTGCCTTGACTTTCTTACTGTTTGGTTTTTCTTTCTGGTTAAAACCACATACCACCATTCAGCTTTGGATCCTTGTGTGCACTGTCTTTTTCTGTTTCCAAAATGTTGTTTTGGTGGAAGTCAGCCCGATTTCACAGATTTTCGCGTGCTGACCACAATGCAGATGGGTCTAGGCAATTTCGTTTTTTTCTCAAATACTTTCACTTACTCTTTAAACATTTGGAAAATGAAAATTGGAGTTTTTATTGAAGTGTGACACAGTTTTAGTTAGTTTTGCTGAATGTGATCGTTAAATACCAATTGCCTGAGTATAATATAAGTAAACTATTTTACTGAGTCTATACAATAACATGTGTACTAATTATGCACTAATAAATATGTATGCATGAACAAAACTCCACAATGAAGAAACTAACCCACCTTACAGGGTTGCTATGAAAATGTAACATACAAATGGGGAGCATTTTGAAATTGCAAAGCGGTCATTTTAGCTTTTACCAATATGAATTGTAGTTAATATTCAGAATCATGATATATATACTTATTCACTATCTTTGAAATATTAAAAGAACCTTTTTTTAATCCGTAAGTGAAACTCTATTATATACAAAATTATGATTTTAGTCAAAAGTTAATTTTACCCACTATCTTTTTTTAAATAATATCTAGATGTAACAGATAAGATGAGGTTTCTGCCCATCATGGCCTAAAGAGGAATAACGGATGTTTTGTTTTGCAGTTAAATCTATCTTTATTTTCAAATGTTCACGATACTTGCTTTTACCACTCAGTTGGAATAATGGAGTTCTACACTTTTTTGCAACTCTGCTATATAATATGTGTTTTAAGTATGGCGGATGATACATGTCAGTTTCTTAAATTCACTTTACCTACTACCTCATTAATAGTTATGTTTGAAGATAATTATGGCAAGTCATTGGAAAAATTGAAATGTTAGGGGCGCCTGAGTGGCTCAGTCGGTTAAGCGTCCGACTTAGGCTCAGGTCATGATCTCGCGGTCTGTGAGTTCGAGCCCCGTGTCGGGCTCTGTGCTGACCGCTCAGAGCCTGGAGCCTGCTTTCAGATTCTGTGTCTCCCTCTCTCTGTGACCCTCCCCCATTCATGCTCTGTCTCTGTCTCAAAAATAAATGTTAAAAAAAAAAAAAATTGAAATGTTAAACTCTATCATATTTAAGTTGCAATGTGTTGTGGAGTTACTTATAACTCAAAGAAAATAATTTTGAGTGATATAATTAACAAATGATTGTGGTACCCTGAATAATAATCCTTCTTGAAACATTTCCTTAATGGGTATTTATTTCCTATCTTTTTGAAAGTAATTTATTTTTTCTAATGTAAAATTCAGAAATAAGGTGATAGGTAAGAAAATAAGTATCACTGTTAGCCAATGTTAATATGTTCAGTCCTGTCATTCAATCCTGTAATTTTCAATCCTGTAATTTTAGTTATTTTCCATCCTGTAACTTTAGCTATTTTTCTAGATGGAAGTCATATATAATCCCCAAATTGGTATTTCCTTATATATCTCCATTTTCTATCTCTCTATCTACTTATCTATTTATAGTTTTGTATTTTTTTTTTTGGTTAAGCAATTTATGTAATATTAAAATATATTAACAAAGGTGATATCATAGCATGTATATAACAAATTTAAAGGAAACTTGTATTAATATTGAAAATTATTTCAATTTTTTTGCAAAAATATATAAAACCACTATGTCAAATTTGTCTTTAAATGTTTGTTTCCGTGTTTAATTATTTTATGATAATACATGTCTAGGATCAAGGTTACTAATTCAAATTTGATATAATGTGTTGAAAATTTTTCAAGAAATACCAGGTATCTTCCTAGAAAACTCACATTACTTATGCAAACAACACCAGAGCATGAATGTACCTACATAACTGTAACTAACACATTTGACAACAATATCTATGTTTTAAGTTTGTAAGCCAGGATTACTCCACAAACTTGTTTTTTGTTTGGTTTGGTTTGGGTGTTTTCTTTCTTTTTTTTTTTGAAGAGTTTGAGGTTGCCTAGGATATGGCAAAATGGCTGAATGTTTCATCAATAGTTGTGAGGAAGCAGTGTTCGCTGTTCTTAGAATATACAGTTTCTACGCAAGTTATTTCAATATCATCAGTTATGTTCCTCAAACGCTGTTTTCTTTTGTTTGTTTCTTGATTTATAAAAGACAGAGTAGCATGCAAAAGACACCAAGGTAAATATTTTTTTCAATTTCTTCTTATATAAATTGTATTCATATATATTTAATGCAACATACGTTTGTGCTTAGTATTTATTCTTTGCCCATTGTATATTTTACGACATTTTCCTCTACATTTCACTTAATGCTTTTTCTGTTGAATTCTTATTTTCTAACATTAATACAAGCAAACTTATTTCCCTTTTTTTCTTCTTCTTTTTTTTCTTTTTTTGGCTTGGCATATCCCAACCCTTTATTTAAAAAATAATAAGTATTAAAAAATGCCTTTTCAAGGCACCTGGATGGCTCAGTCAGTTAAGCGTCATGATCTCAGGGTTGGTAAGTTCCAGCCCCGCATCCGGCTTGGTGCACAGAGCCTGCTTCAGATTTCCCTTCGCCCTTTCTCTCTGTCCCTTCTCCACTCACTCTCTCTCTCAAAAATAAATAAAACATTTAAAAAAAAACTAAAAAAAGTAATAAATACAAAAATTTTAAAAATGCCTTTTGTATTCAGTGTGTCTGCTGTATGTTGCATTCACTTATTTTAAAAACAAAAGTTTTATTAAAGTAGCTATAGGTAATAATAGATAAAAAAAAAAAAAAGCCAAATCATAAGCACGCAGGTTCAGTAAATATTTCTATGCAGCTATCAGTCAGAACAATAGAAAATTTCTAACATACATACAGGAAGCACAGCTCCCTTATGAAATCCCTTGCTTCTCAAGAACTTAACCCTTTTGTCATCATTCGTATAAAAGTTTTATCTCAGTCACCATATTTTTAAATTTTGTCGCCTTTATCGATTTTTTCTAGTTTTTCACTGGCACGTGTATTACATTGCCTTTTCTTGAGTGAAAGAAATCCATCCTATTTTATTAGAATTTAAAAAAAATTGTTTATATTTCTCAAAATGTTACCTTAAGGACATTTCCAAACAGAATAAAATGTAAGTTATTTATAATAGCTTTTGACTGTTTCCTCAAATAAGGTAAGGAATTTACCATGAATTCACATTCCTCATGCTCCCACTTCCTGACATTAAGAATATAAAGATTTTTCCCCTAGGAGTGCTAAGGATGTGGACACTATGATATGATGTACAATATCCTCAAGGAAACACCATTATAGTGGAGACAGATAGGAGCATAAGGTTGCTGTTTTTTCTATTATCCTTAAAAATAAGTCAAGCCGAAGGAAAATTCATAACAACACCAAGGCCCCAGATAGCTGTTATAATTGATCCACAGCCAGCAGTGGTTGGGTAGAGAATAGCTAGATTTCATCTTAGTGATCTATTTGGGAAAAAAAAAAAAATTGTGTTTGATCCAGAAAGTGAATAAAAAAATCAATAAGTGCAATGTTTGCAAGAAAGAAGTATACAATATTTTAGGTAACCACTCTCCAGAAACTAAGCAAGAGATCATAATTTTAAAAAAGCATACTAAAGTCAACATTCCAGAATATTTACTGGAATGGATGGATTTCATTTCATTGGGGCAATTGATGAAATGCATTTTCACTTGGCTAAGTTTCTGATAGATATTGAGTAGTAGTGAAATTTTAGTCACTTAAAGGTTCTCAAACCATCATTTTTACTGAGTTATCATGTTAGTGCAGGGAATAATTCTTCAGTTCAGAGTTGAGTATGAGAAAGAAATGGAATTATATCTGGAAAATTGAAAACTCCATGGAATCATCTGCTGTGAAGGAAAAGCTACTTCTCCTGTAGTTGATTATGAACTAAGGAACTAAATCTATTTTGATGAATGTCTACATGCTAATAAGTATTAACATTTATTATAGACATATTTATGCCTGCCTTCCTATAATATATATATATATTAGAAAAAAAATACAGCCATAAAAAATTAAAAATAACATTTCAGAAAAAAGTTAGATTCCAAAAACTGGGAAGATAGTACAATTTCCATATACTCCACAGTCTGATTCTTCTATTAACATAAAATGTTAATGTATATTATTTGTTGCAATTAACAAATCAAAAATGATACGCTATTATTAAGTAAAGATTATTCTTTATTCAGATTTGATTAGTTTTTACCTGATGTCCTTTTTTTTTTTTTTTTATGTTCCAGGAGCTTATACAGGATACCATAGTCCATTTAATTGTAGTGTTTTCTTGGTTAGTATAGTTTCTTAGCCTTTGTTCCTTTTTTTTTTTTTTCTTTTGCTATGAAAGTTTTAAGGGCTACTGAACTGGTATTTTTTAGAATGCCCCTCAATTGAGATGTGTCTGATGATGTTTATTTAATGGTTAGATTGAGATTATGTGGTCTTGGTAGCCCAAAGGGTAAAGTCACATTCTCTACACAACCTATCAATTATTTTTACTATCAAATGACTTGACACTCTAGTTGTTAAAATTAACTATTTGGCTGAAGTAGTGTTGGTTAGGGCTTGACCCTGTAAAGTTACTCCCTCCCTCCTTTTCCATACTGTACTCTTTGAAAAGAAGTCACTCTGCATAGTCCACACTTAAACATCAAGGAATGAGGTGTGCAACCCTTGATCTTGGGGTCATTGAGTTCAGGCCCCACAATGGGTGTAGAGATTGATTCAAAAAAATAAAATAAAACTTAAACAATGTGGAGTCACGTGCACTTCTTTGAGGATGGAACGTCTACATAAAATCTGTGGAGACCTTCTACACAGGAGATTTGTTTCTTCTTCATTGATTCATCTATCTAATCGTTCATTCATAGGAGGTGGTACTCATGGATGTTTGTTTATACTTTGGGTTTTAATCCAGTGTTACTTTATTTTGTTGCTCAGATCATTACAACGTTGGCCTCAGGGTGTACCTTGATGAGGCTCCTGTGTCCTGTTGATATACCTCATCAATATGTACGGCCTTTGGCTTATTTGTTGTGCTTCTCTACTTTCTGGTACTTTCTGGTACTACAAGATACTCCAAGCTCCTCTTACATATTTGCCGTCCCTGTCTTAGAATCAGCTGTTTCTCTAGGGATCCTGGGTCCTGTTATTGGAGAATGATATTAGAATCCAAAAACTTTGGAGCTAGGTGGGCTCGTTGCTATGGTGGTATAATTGTTTCTAGAGCTCCCAACTTACAGAACAAGGGAAAATCTTTATATATATTAACTGCATGTTATGTAATATCTACATGTAATCACCTGTCACTATATTAAACTAAACAGCTCATGCTGATGTGTCCAATTCTAATCTGTTACCACATGGAATCTTGTAGCCTCCTCTGCTTGCCTATCTGTAAATACCTGCTTCAACAGTGAGAAACCTGGTTCTGGCCATCTGTCATTCATTTATTTAATTGTTCAACTCTACATGTAGAGTTTAGATTTTTGATTAATCTAAAAATATACTGAAAACAAGTCTTGGTAAATTCTGTCCAAGAATATTCCTGAGGCAGCCAGGTTCAATGCTGAGATATAAAGAATTTAGAAGTCATCCCTTTGTTTTTGAACAAGAAAAGCTGGAAGATGTGAAAATCAGTGACTTCTTGGACTCATGGAAGAACTGAAGTCACAAGGCAAACGGTCACTTGAAATGCTGTGACAGGAGAGACACGGATATGCTCACCTGAAGCAAAAGCTGCCGAAGTCTTCAACCAGAATATTAAATGGTAATTTTGAAGAATTACCAGAGGTCAAATGTGGACTGACATGAGAATGAGAACTTCCTGGGGGCTGAAGTGATGGCAGGAGCACATTTTCTTCATCTTTACCTTCTAGAACGTTCTCTTGGTGAGGATATAAAAAAGATCTCAGCTCTGGGAAGGAGAGAGGAAGATGAATCCTGATGAAATACACTGAAGGCCTTTTCCATAATACAGATCTTCTCTCCAGAGGAAAGGTCCTTACAGAGCCTTAGCCCAACTGTGGGAAGGAAATCCATCCAGAGAAAGGATAAGAAAAAAATTGTATGAAGAATAGTTACAGGAACCAGGATTATAAATTGTATATGTTCTGTAGAGCTATTAGAAATCAAATCTGGGTCAATGGAATCAAATAGAAAACACAGAAAGTGGACCCCAGCCTATATAAGAATTTAACATATGATGAAGTCGATGTTTCAGTTTAGTAAGGAAACAGACAAAAGGTTTAATGCACAGAAGTAGCATAACTTACTACTTGCTGTTGTTTAGGAAAAATGAAATAAAATTGGAAGTATATCTTACCAAAAAGGGAGAGGGATTCAAAGAAACTAAATAAAGACTAGCAAAATAAAACCATAGTTCTCACGTAAGGAAATCATGCAGAAACTAATTAGACAAGGGGAAAGTTTCTTAACCAACGCTTATATCAAGATGCTGTGAAAAGAATGGCATGTAGCCCATAAAAAATAAAGCTTTGCATAAGAAAACACCCTACAGACAAAATCAATAGACAGCCAATAGATTGGGAGAAATAAATTTAGTGTAGAATTCAGCCAGAGTTAAAATTTCATGAGGAACAAAGGTTTTTTTAAAAAAAATTTTTTTTAACGTTTATTTATTTTTGAGACAGAGAGAGACAGAGCATGAACGGGGGAGGGGCAGAGAGAGAGGGAGACACAGAATCGGAAACAGGCTCCAGGCTCTGAGCTGTCAGCCCAGAGCCCGACGCGGGGCTCGAACTCACGGACCGCGAGATCATGACCTGAGCCGAAGTCGGACGCCCAACCGACTGAGCCACCCAGGCGCCCCGAGGAACAAAGGTTTTAAGGAGAAAGTAACCCACTTGATAATAAAATTGAAAGAGATTATGAAAAGTAACTCACAGAACAGAAAATCAAAATGTTTCACCAACCACATAAAAAGATGCTTTAACTCAGTTGGTCTCATATAAATGAGTAATAGATTGACAATGTGATACCATTATACCCATAACATGTTTGTAGTGAACTTGAAGAAAATAAAGTCGATAAATACAGGAGTACACTTGCGAAAGACTTTGTATGCTATGTTAACTGGCTTTAACTGAATTCTACAGTCCGTATGGAAATAGTGAAGCATTTCAAAAATGAGTTAAAGCTGGAAAAGTTACAGGTTTTAAAGCAGTTAGAAAATTGGTGTTGAAAATCTTAAAGATCATTTGAGAGTTACTCTTAGGGCACCTGGGTGGCTCATTCAGTTGAGCACCAGACTCTTGACCTAGGCTCAGGTCATGATCTCAGGGCCCTTGGGATTGAGCCCCGAGTCAAGGTCTGGGCTGAAGGACTGACAGGGAGGAGCCTGCTTGGGATTTTCTCTCTGTCCCTCCCCCGCTCATGCACACAATGCTCTCTCTTTCTCTCTCTCTCTCTAAATAAATAAACTTTAAAAAAAAAAAGTTAATTTTGATGGCCTTCACCAAAATAAGGAAGAGAGGAGAGGAAACAGATTTGGATGCCTGAGGATAATTATTAATTCCTGTTTAATAGCGAGGTTATGATGGTCACTAAGAAAATGATATATTTCTAAGAGATGCATGGGTTGAAGATCCGTATATGTAAATGGTAGTTAAGAATGGAAGTAACTACTCAAGGACTGCGGAACAAGAGGATGAAAGGGGCTTTTTAGGCAACTTTGCATCACATCCAGAATGAAATGTTGAGCACTGAAGAGCGAACCAATGTACCAAGCTCCGTGTATTGGGTATCGTATTCTGTAGTTATGGTTTGGAATTCTTGGAAATTAAAACAGCAGTAATGCTGTTCTTTCTGTTCCAAACGCATTATGCCAGAGTCTGGTGAGTGAAAAGGCTGCAAAAAATCATGCTATAGATTAGAATATAATTCACCATGCATGAGTGCCCATTCAAATTAGCATATTTAATTGGTTCCACAAGTTGGATGTGCATATATCCTCATTTTTTTTGTTGGTTGATTTGTTTATATCCAATTTGTGGTGTTGAGGTGAAACTTGTTGACTGTTCAGAGGAACAAAGCACTGTTTTAGGTGGAACAGATCTGAATGGAATTTTCTCTATAAGGGGAGGAGCAGAGTGAAATAAGATTAGGAAAACTGCTTGGCTGCGTAACTTTCCCTAAAGCTGTGCTTCCAGGCATTTTTCCATTGCCCACCAGTGTGCTTCTAGTCCCCCACGCATAAGATAGTTATGTGGAGAGTCGCTCTATCTGCCTGTATGCCAGTATAAATACCTAGGACTCTTTTTCACTTTTAAAATCCTCCTGAGTTAGGAAACAAATTATATGGCCACCGTACTCGAATAATACAGTTTGATTGCAGTTTACTTTACGTTGTGACTTCATACCTCCTATATATCTCATTTCAGGTAATTAACCTTTTTTTGTCCAAATTTTTTTAGCCAAATATTTTATATTAGTATGTAGATATTATTCATGTAGATAATATCCTACACGAACTACACTTTTCCCTCACTCATTGGTATATTTGTACAAGTAATAAGAAATAGAACCTCTTGGTATTGTGTTGGGAGAAATCATTAACCGTGGATGTCTAGAGAGTCAGAAAAGGATTTATAGAGAAAGTGAGGTTTGAGCTGGGTGTTGAGTAATGGTAGCTCACAGACTACGTTTCTGTTGACCTTTTAATCCTAGAGAACTGACAAAATCAGAAAAGTCTTAGCTAGACTCTGAGCACGGAGATGTGAGTAAAGCTTTACCTTCTTTATTTTTGTATTCCCAGGGCCAACGCAATTCCTAGCATACAGTTAGTTTACAGTAAACACTGGTAGCTTGAATAAATCGATAAATAAATGGGTCGGGAAAGGCCATAGAAACGATGCTAAGCCTCCTTTAGGTCTCCAAATTCTACCTTCCTTTTTAAAAATTGCACCTATTAATCAGTACAGACTGGGATCTGAGATTAGGTAATCATTTCCAATGGATCCTGGAACCCTTTTACAATATCAAGTCTGATCCGTGTTTGTGTTTGCCGTATATATATTCAGGGAAATATTTTTGATCACCCTAGCATTTTCATGTATAATGCTGAATCCCCTGGAGTATTCAGAGAAACAACAAAGTACTAGGAATTTATAATCTAATGCAAGAGATAAGACACTCCATTTAGAGGCAGACAGACTCTTGAGAAGCAAGAAACATTTCTGTGTTGCATGAGTGGTGCAGTGAATATAATACTACATATTTTTCGGAAAAGAAAGATCACTGAGCAGGGACTCTAAGAAGGGAAAAAAATAGAGTCATCCCGAAAAGGATAGACTTGAAGGAAACACAGAGGCGGAATATTATTTTGTTATTTTAAGCAAAAGGAAAGGGCATTGTTCGTAAGTGACAGAGATGATCTGAAGATCAGATTAATCCTTTTGGATAACAGCTTCCTTTAGGATATTCAGGGTGCCTTCCATAGTCCACTGCTGAATATTAAAGAGAAGTAATAAACGAATGAGCATATAGTCTTCCGAGGTGATTGGTTTAAAGAACAAAATATATTCTCTGTTAAAAGTTCCAACGTTGTTATTTGTTTATTTTTTACTTTTTTTTTTAACGTTCATTTATTATAGAGAGAGACACACACAGAGCATGAGCAGGGGAGGGATAGAGAGAGGGGGAGACACAGAATCTGAAGCAGGCTCCAGGCTCCAAGCTGTCAGCACAGAGTCCTATGCAGGGGCTTGAACTCACAAACCACAAGATCATGGCCTGAGCCGAAGTGGGTGGCCCAACCAACTGAGCCACTCAGGCGCCCCCCAACGTTATTATTTAATAAATTATCATTGCTATTATAAGTGATCACGTTAGTTATTAAAAATAATGAGTAAACATGGTTCTTTATCATGGATTCAGAAGCAGATAGGAAAGTAAAGACTGTATGCACAGGAGGTATTAATTTTAACGTCTCTGTATAATAAGCTTTACTAAAATTATAACCCTCTTTATATGCTACCTCTCATGGCCTCATGTAAGCATACAATAAATGCTTATTTGGCGAATCAATGAATGAATTTTTGAAATAGAGTAATTCAGGCTTTCTAGCTCATTTTATGAACTAGCACACCAGAGGGCTCTCCAGACATGTTTTAATCAGCAGGGTTCTTTGATGTAATTTAGTTCTATTATAATTAGAGACATCATGTAAAAATATAAACTAAGAAAAAGGTAATCCTTCCAACAAAAATAATTATCTCAGAAACAATTCATAGTATTTCTTCTATTTCATTTCATATTTCAAATTTCATCTGAGTAAGTATATCTATATATTTAGAATGTGCAGAGTTATTATCTACTTAATGTAAACTCATCTACCACTTAAAAACACCTCAATCTCTCCCAAATCCACTTTGGTACCTATATTTTGAAGTCACAACTTTATAGAAATCTTGTTTTTCTGGGGGTGATTCTTTGAAATTACAAGAAAAATTATTTTTTTTGGTCGAAGATTGCAACTGAATACCCAGGTATGTTTTCATAAACCTTCATTGTTAACATTTTTTATTTTTGGAGGGGGGAGTCACATTCAGAAAAAAAAGTGAACAGCCTTTTGTTCTCTTGGGATATGCATTTAAATTCATTTTAAAATGAAAGTTTAGATTTGCATTTGAATGAAATTGTGATCCTTCCTGTTTTGTGTAATTCTATATATAGGCATCATAAGGCCGATGTAAGAAGTGCTTTTTCCTTTTCAATAAAAAAAAAAAAAAGCTTGTTTGAAGAAATGTCTTGTCCAGGACCCCCCTGGCAGTTACTTGACCTTACCCTGATTCCATCACTCTATTTAAGTAGGGGTGCTGAGTCTCAAAGAAGTGTTTCAGTGTTTTCATTCATGTAAGTGTTGACGCTTGTATTCAGATTTCTATTTTTAACTTTGTAAGCCATTTTGTAGTTCAGAGATAACATAGCTCTGAGCCCTGTTTTGCTTGTTTGCATTCAATGTTTCTCATACCAAAGGTCAGGAACTCTAGCCATGGGGTCTTTGAGGATCTCCGAAGGGGTTCAAAGAAACTGTTGATAAAGAATGAGGCATAGGTAATTAGTACTGCCATTTCCTTGCAAAGAGCCATATGTCAAAATTACCCATACTTACCAGTTAGCCCCCATCTATGGATGTCACCATTTCTTGTAAGCTTTTCTCACCCACAAATGACTCATTCTTTCATTCTTCCCCAACTCTTCTAACAAGGATCATGAATCTGAGATATATAGATAGATAGATAGATAGAGATATATAGATATAGATAGATAGATAGATAGAGATATATAGATATATAGATATATAGATATAGATAGATAGATAGATAGATAGATAGACAGATATATAGATATATGGCACCTTCCACTGAAACTCATGTCTGGTATTGAAAAGCAAAACTTTCACTGTTATGAAAGAGTGACACATGAAACAAGTTTACTAACAACTATTTACCCAACATATAGGTGTGTATATATATATATATATATATATACCTATTTGTTCTGTATTTGGGGAGTATTGGAATTAGATCACATGAAGAAGCATTTAAAACAAACAATCTCATGAAATACAACTTTTGGAATCCCTCAACTTTACATAGATTGCATTACTTAGGTTTCAAAAGTGACAGAGGTCTTACTTACCAATTATGGTCCAATTACATTTTATTTATCTTAATACACTATAATTCTTAAGATGAATTGTATAAATCTTGATACAGAATTGTTTCTGATAATCAGTTTTCTAACACTTCTATTTCTTCATAAAATGACAATAAATCTTTAAACAAATTATCATTTTCATTACTTAGAAAAAATCCACTTTCATTTAAAAGAACGTGAATTAAGACAGTAGGCAGGAATGGTTTAAAATTCAAATCAAATTAAATTAACATCAAGGAAAACCTGAGGACTAAGAGACTCAATACAGACATGGAAGGCAGTTTTGTCTTTTTTTTAACAGTCATGGAACAGAAAGAATAAAACTCATTTTTCCAACATTTAACTAGTAAAGGAAGCTGAATAATCTCCAAATATGGCCAATGTAGCCCAAAAGCAAGATCATAAAATCAAGGTGAGATAAATTTGACAGAAATTTATAGCAATTCACTGACATGCCAAATAGACATTTGAACAACAGCCTTGAACCATTTAACAATGTGACGATAAAGTGTATTTGCAGTTTATATTCAGATCAAGGGAAACATATTAAACCCTTAGAATTATAAGAAGAGGAATAACACTGGTAATTAGATCCACGCTGGTCAGTACAGGATCACGAGAAATTGTTAACACTTCCCTTTCAATATAATGGTGCATTTTAATACCTAATTACCTCTATTTGGCTATGCTAACATACAGTGTATAATAATGTGTAAGTTATTGTCCATGAAAAAACAATCAGCTTTCAGTTAACTCTCCAAATCAACCTACATTTTATAGACGTTCAGTAATGGATTGACTCTCTAGATGAAATATTTAACAAACTCTGTATCCATTAGATTAAAACCTTTTTTAAAGCGTGTGTCTCAAACTTATAACAGTTGATATTTTCTTGGTCGATGATATTGGCAAATCACAGTGAAATTTAAATCTTATGGAAAAAAGAAGAAAAATACTGAAATAAGTTTTATGATGAAAATAGTTGGCTATATAGCTGGAATAAAAAGAAACATAAATAATGGGAGATCTTTGGAAACGGCAGATGCATGCCGTCAAAATGAATACCACAGAAGTAGATAATATTATGCGGAACAAGAAAGCTCAAGGGTGAAAAGACAATTGGTCTTTATATTTGGAAAGGACAATCTTGCCTCTTTCAAGAGATTGTGTAAAGGAGTTTCACTTGAAAATTAGCTTTTAAAATACTTAGAGTGTTTGTGTCGGATTTCTATTGCTTTGATGAGAACATGTGAAATATCTCTAGAGAACTACAGGGGACCAGGGTTTTGAGAAGTCAATGACCAATTCTCTCACTGGCTGATAGTAAAACAATCCTAGACAGATTCATCAGGTTATAACCCGGAGTTAATTATCCGTTTTCACATACTATAAAGATGCCTTCTGCGCTTGGCTTTCCTACGTCCCACACACGCCACAGTTCAGATCAGATAAATCCATGGGTTCTCTCTATGCAAATAGGCATCTCCTCCCAAAGATACACACACACACACACACACACAGATATATATATTTTAATTTTGGTTTTAATGTCAGTTTTTCTCCTTGATGATATCTCATGATACCTGGAAATCAAGTTTCTGAAATGGTTTTCAAAATTCTGTCAGAATGCACTAAAGCACAATTACTTGCAATCCCCTAGAAATTTAGATTGTTACATTCAATATGAATGCCAGGCCAGCATTGTGGATACGTGGATATCTAAGCTGTAGTCATATATGTAAACAATAACATATTTAGTGATTTAAGCTTTATACCCTCTCTCCTCTGTATTTGTCTAAGACAGCATATCTTGTTAGCTGGTAATTTTATAGAAATCACTACTTTATACTAAATTCATATCCATAAATAGTGGAGTACCTCATTTGTTCAGCTACTCAGTAATACTGTTAAGCTTTGTATTATTATTTTGTCATATTTTTATCCATGAGCATAAGAAATTGATATTCTCAATTTCTGACCTGCCATCATCAGTTCTAGGGCCTTTTTTTAAATTTTGCTAAATATTTTTCATCTGTCATTCTCAGTCATATTCTTGACCTCTCTGTGGCATACATTTTAGTGTATTTAATAAATTTCATTCCAACACAACACGTATATTTTCGTGTAGTTCTATGATTTATTTGTTAATAAATTTATATTCTGTGTATTTGTGTTTGAAATGTATTTAAAATATTTTGCTGTGTGTCTCATTAAACTTCTTTCTGTTATGTCATTTTTATGCATTTGAGAGGTACTTGGGTTTATATAATTTGTTTCTTTCTTGCTATTAGAAATCATATCTTACAGTCTTTTTATGTTTTTACTTTTATCAAAATTATGTAATTCTAAGAGCTTAAAATTTGAACTTGTTTACAAGACCTCTTAACAGACAACCAACGGCCTCCCTTTTCAGGACACTTACAATGACTTTGGCCAAGTCCTTGGTCTTAACCTCCAAATTTCTGCATTGCACACTTCACACTCCTCTTCATCATTCCTCAAGTTCAGGTTCAATTACTTGCTAAACTGATGACTTGGCTTCCTTTCTTTCAGCCCCATAGCATCCTTACATGTGAAAAATACATCTTACTTGATCATTATTCATACTCTTATGTCTGCTCTTCAGAGTTAATCTGCAGATTGGATCAGGAGTGCTTATCCCTTGTGTGATTTTTTTGTTTTCAATGGAAATCTTTTTTTTCCCTTTCTTATAGATCTCTTCGTGTTTATCAGTCATTCAGCCCAATTCTCCTCTCAAGATCATCCTTTGCATTAAATAGGAGAGCTCTTAACCTACTAGAAAAAATATCTCCACTGGTAGTGTGACATACTCTGATCTGAAAGGACTGTCCTTATCTGACACATAAGTCCCATCCTGACAGCCCATCTCCTCCCACTCTTGGGATTGTGCCACCTGTCCCCGACTTTGCTGTCTTCTTTGAAATGCTTCATCACTAGAATGAAGGACATCATACAGTAGACTTATGAAAAGGTGAGATTATGAGGTAAATATTTTCAATTTTTGGAGGTCTGGACATGTCTTTATTCTGCCAACATACTTGACTGATTGCTCGGCTGGATATATAATTTGGGGGCTGGAAATTCTTTTCCTTCAGGACGTTTATACATGGCTTCCTTATCTTCTAGCTTTCAGAGGTGCTGTTGAAAATCCAAATGCATCTTGATTCTTGAGACTTTTATGTAAATTGTCTTTTTTTTTTCCTGTGGAAATACTCTCTGTGGACATGCCATTTGAGCAACAGCCTGGATAATAAGAAGGGATGAGCTAGTTCTCGAGAGGATGTGAGAAGTGGCTGCATTGGTTTCCTAGGGCCACCGTAACTCATCAACTCAAACTTCGTAACCCAAAACAACCAACTTTATTGTCTTACATATCAGGAAAAGACAAGTCTAAAATGAATCTTACAGGGGTGAAATCAAGGCGTTAACAGGGCTGGTGCCACCTGGAGGCTCCAGGTGAGAATCCATTCCTGGTCTCTTGAAGTTTCTGGTGGTTTCCAGCATCCCCTAATTTGTAGCCATGTCGTTGTAATGCTGCTTTCATTGGCCCATGGCCGTCTCCTCTTCTATGTCAGTCTCTCTCAACCACTTGCTGAAAGGGACCTTGTGATTGCCTTCGATTACACTGGAACCACATGATTGAGCCAGGGTGGTTTTGCTATTTTATTTTATTTTATTTTATTTTATTTTATTTTATTATTTTATTTTATTTTATTTTAGAGAGCATGAGACAGGGAGAGGGGCAGAGGGAGAGAGAAAGAGAATCTTAAGGAGGCTCCACACTCAGTGTGGAGTCCAATGTGGGTCTTGATTTCACAACTGTGAGATCATGACCTGAGCTGAAATCAAGAGTCAGACACTTAACTCACTGAGCCACCCAGGTGCTCCTGATCTTGCTACTTTAAAACCATTAATCAGATCTTCAAGGTCCTGTTTACCATGTAAACTATCAAATTCATAGTTTCTGGGGAAACAGATGGCGACCTATTTGGGGGACAGCCATTTAGCTGACTGCGGTGGCCAACCAGAAAACAGAGGTAAGTAAAGCAAAGACCTTTTCTGATGCACTGAATTCAGCTATAATTTAATGTACCCCGGAAGGATAGAACAAGAGACTAGAGCTACAGGTTGGGGTTGAAATTCATTTAGGAATTCATGACAAGTGAATGGATGCTTTCTTGAAAGTTAACAATGAAAAAATTATCTTTTTGGAAAACGCAGGAGATGGCTAGTTTATATCCCAAGCATTGCCCTTAACATTTAATAGTATTAGAAAGGAAGGATTCAAGGTTTTTAGGGAACAGACAATACTCATGATTATGATAACAATGCCAGCTCCCAATTTCTTATTCCTTTCTCTGTGAGGAGCTCTGTGGGAAGCATTTTTCATGATTCCTTCATTCAGTTTTGGCAATGTATCATTATTATCTTCTCCACCTGCCAAGTGATACGTTACACAACTGGCCCAAGCTTATGCTTAGGTCCCAAGTCAGGGTTGGGATTCAGACTCCATTTCTCCTGAACCCGGTTCTTTTTCTTGCAGCTCCTTCCATGTCTCAGAGCTAAGATGTGGATGAAAGTGTTGGTTCTACCGGATTTGATTCAAGAGTACAACGCGATTAATACAGAATAACCGGCTTTTTGAAGAAGAGTAAAACATAATTAGAATATACTACTTATAAATTTCACAATAACCTAGTTCTCCCTAAGCGTGTTTCTTTGACAAACGTCAAGTATGACCACTCGGGGTGATTTAATCTTCAAATATCGGGAATTTTTGTATGACCTCGGTCATTGTTTCCTAATTAGTGAAACTCCGTATTTAAATTCCAGAGACCAGAAGAGCTTCTGTACTTTACAATTCTGAAAGGCTCTGCCAAAATTCGTTTTGGCTGTGAAATGCAGTTTTGCTTTATTTCCCAAGGTGCAGGTAAGGAAAACACAAAAGCAATCCTCTTTACTCTATGATTATATGTTTCCCAATAGAAAAGACATTAGGTTTTAATTATTGTTCTTCACCTATTCAAAGCAAGTTAATTAATTTGTGGAATTTAAAATGTTATAAATTCTGGAACAATACAAAGGCATATAGCTTTGGTTAAGCTGAAAACATTGGTGGGGTGTCTGTTTCCTAAGTTTAATTTTCTGCTCTATGATAAACTGATCCTCATTTAGGGGGGTAGGAGAGCCTTTGCAGAGCCGTTCAAATAAGTTCATCTGCTTTTGGTTTGGGGCTACTATACTCTTTGCATTTCTAATTTTCCTTTGTATGTAGTTCTGTATCCAAATGGCTGGATCAGATCACGAATGCTGACAGAGATTCCTTCATGAACATACACCAGTGTGGTTGTAGGTCTCTCTTTTTTCCACGCATCTGAATGACGGAATGTATTTCCCCCTCCGCCCCCCTGTGGTGCTGTTACCCAGACTCAGACTCCTGTCTTTATTTTTTCCTATCTTTGCCCCACCCATTCTTCTGGAGACTCCACCCCCTCGTCCATGGCTTCAACTGTCCCTTATATTCTGACATATGGTCTTAAGTAACACCTTAAGTAACACCTCCTTTTTCACCTGTCCGAGGGAGTTGAAAATTCGTGTCCCCACAAAAAGCGGCATGAGGATGAATACAGCAGCTTTATTCACAGACACCGAAACGTAGAAGCAACCAGAATGTCCTTTCATACGTGAAGGGATGAACTGAGGCTTACCCGCATGATATCGTTCTTTTATTTAGCGCTAAGAAAAAATGACCTATCAAACCATGACAAGGCACAGAAGACCCTGAAATGCATATCACTAAATGAAAGGAGTCAATGTGAAGAGGCCGTATGTTGTATGATTCCAACTATATGACATTCTAGAAAACGTAAGAAAGAAAAACTGGACATAGTAAAAATCAGTGGTTTCCAGGGGTTAGACAGGAGGGAGGGATGGGTAGGTGGGGCACAGAGGATTCTTTGCACGGTGAACTTATGGCTGTGCAATGTTGTCATGATGCTCTCATATCATTATACATTTGTCAAAACCCATAGAAAGCACACCAGGAAGTGTGAACCCCAATGTAATCTATGGATTTGGGGTGATAATGGTGAGTTACTGTGAGTTCATCAACTGTAACAAATGTGCCATTCTGCCGGGAGATGTATAGTGAGGGAGGATGTGCAGGCTTGAGGTCAGGGTGTATACGGACAATCCCTGCCGTCTGTTCAATTTTGCTGGAAATAGAGAAATGCTCTAAAAAAGTAACATCTGCAAAAAAGTAGCATCAGTGAACTATCCTAAAAGTCTACAAGTCACCAGACATATAAGCAAACTCTAACTTCCTAAATCTGTTACTAAAGGGCTTAACATGTTTGCACTGATGGTAAATGTTTGTATGCACAATTTCAAGCACACAGCACTCCACTTGTTCAAAACGCTTACGTGAAGGATTTTTCTACTTCTTGCCCCTGTCCAAGTGTGAATTATTTTGGAGAAGTAGCGACAGTTTCTCTCTTCCAATCCTTGACATTGCTAGACTACATTCTCACACGTTCCCTACTAAGCATTGGATTGGATGAGTCAAGGCAAACGATTTGGATATGTTAATGAAGCTGTATTTTACCATTCTTTTAAAACATCCACGTCATATCTGAATTTGATGAGAGAAAAAGGAACAAAGGTAGGCTAAATCTGCCGGCACTTCTGACCTTATTATTGGTCCTTTAATTTGGGTTAAAAGGCCATTGCTTTGGGAATGCGTGTGCACGTGGGTGCTTAATAAAAAGTATACCTAACTGGTCTCAAGGAAGGAGCATTTTGGTTGAGGGAAGATGGGGAGAGTTGGGGACTTGACAGTTTTGGGGAGAACAGCAGGTCTGGGTGTATGAAACCTTTCGGGCAAGCAGAGTCTGTGATGAAGGAGACGGCATTTCAGTGAGAGGCAGAGAACTGGGAAGCTGGAAAGCACTTGGGGATTGTAGCGAAAAGTAACTGTCCACTTTCTAATTTTTGATAGAGAAAGAAGAGAGAGACACATCGTGCCCCATGACTCCATCCTCTCCCAGGAAAACATGAGCTTTCTTGCTTCTGAGTGCATGTCTCAGGACCAAGGCAGAACCCATATTCAGTTAGCCTATAGCTGTCATTGGATTGCGTGGCTATTATCTGGTTTTCAGCATTTTTGAAAAGCACCATAGATCTATGGTTTTGCCAGGAAACCTTTGGCTTCTTACTTCTATTTGTATCTGCTGCCCACACAATTTGATTTTAGGCCACAGAGACTAATCACGCCCAGCAATCAAGGCAACCACTAAGCAGGGTGATGGAACGAACATAGGTCTCAAACAGATATGGGTCAAACTCACAAAGATAAATAGGGAATACTGCCCCATTAAGTCCAAGGAGTGTTGAACAACCAAAATCTATGAACGAAAGGCACTTGGCTGTATGTCAAACAAAATAAAATACAGAGATCAGAAAGCTGCCAGATTTTTCTCTGCACCTCTGACTTGAGCTTTAGAATGCTTTTTCATACCAGACTGGCTTCCTCTACCTGGGGCAGGGTCGGAGGTGGGGGGGTGGGGGGGTGGGGGAGGGGGGGCGAGTGGGGTCCTTGACAATAACAGTTCCCAAAACTCACAATGGGAAGCTTCGGCTGCATAGAAAAATGAATGTTCTTTCTTAGATCTACCTTAAAAAGTCCAAAAGAAGGACCTTTACAGCCTAGTTTCTGTCTGGCACACGCCACTGGATAAATCAACTGAGCCCAGAAGACTGAGGTCAAGTCCGGACAACCGGCCCCTTCACCTGGCCCAAGAGTGGGGTCTGGTCTGTGCTGGTGACTCTCAGAAGAAGTTCACCACGTGGATTCTGAGCGTTCACAGCCCCAGAGATCAAGGAAGAAAGCACATTATGGTGCTGCCGTGGCCGTATTTGGGGATATTCAGAATTACATCCCTCTTTCTCTCTTCTCTGTCTCTCTCTCTTTTGTTAGTTTTAAATGGAAGAAACATACCCTGTGGGGGGTTTAAAGGCAAAGGCGATACTTTAAAATGCATTACACAGTATTATATTAGAGACAGAGAGAGATAGATGATAGATAGACAGAGATCGATTGTTCGTTATCTTAATTTTATTACATACGACATAGGGCCTTATAACCTCTGTTTCCTCAGAGAGTGTTTTTGAGCTCTGTACTCAGAAGTAGTATACTAGTTTGGTTACTGCATAATGATAACAATCTTTAGAGCAATACTGAAGTCATTTGAGACTCTAAACATTATGCAATCCAGACAGGAGAAGGATTCTAAATTCTCATCATCTGGAGACACAGATGTTTGACTCCTTTGTTTGCTTTTTTGTGCACTTAAAGTGTGAGCTGCTTAATCTTATTGACTAGATTTTTTTTTTAACAGTTTCAGTTCAACGTCACTAAGAACCGTTTGCAAAATCGGTCTGGTTGAAACACTTAAGCAAACTAACTACTAGGAGTGCTGTTGAAGAAAATTACTCCGGGTGGTATAAGCCATTTGTTAGTCATTTATGCTTAATATTTGCATGACTTACCTAAATTATACAGAAGTGTGCGATTAAGTCCTTCTGCAGTTGTTGGAGTTTTACTTTTGTTATTGTTTCTCCTTTTTCTGTTATTACCAGCCGCCCATTTTGTTGAAAATGCTCTTGCCACAAGAGACGTAAATTTTCTCTGTGGGGATAGTGTGTTTAATTAGCAATATCAACTATGGAAGGAATGTGGGATTTAAAGTCATTGACACCTGTGCTCAAACCCCACTGCTCCCATTCTCTGCTCCTACGATCAGGGGCAAGTTATTAAAGATCTGTAAGTATCAGTTTTCTTGTTGGCCAAATTGGTCTATGAGAAACACATTTCTGGGATGTGAAGTATGCCAAAAGATACTCTGGAGCGTTTTAGGACAAGGAGGACCACAATCAGACCTGTGAGTTAGGAAAATCTCCTTGGCAGCAGGAAGAAGATAGGATTGGAGAGACATGTTGGTGGTAATTGCACGTGTAAGCGTTGGAACCAAGGCAACACATGTGGGTTAGAATAGGATTGTCAGAGATCAGATATGGGAGCGAGTGCCGATGGTGGTAATTCTCAGCTTTGGGTGGGCAACAGGCGGGATTCAGACGTGAGTACACTTTTCAGGTTCTCCAGATACCCTCCAGGCCCAGAGAACGTTGTGAACCAAGCATCTGTAGATGTGGTAGACTGACGTAGGTCGGACGAAATGGAGCAGTGGTTCTTAACTTAATCGCCTGGGCAACTTTGAAGAAATATGGATGCCCTAGTCTCACCCAGAAACAGTAAGTCAGAGTCTCTATTCGGGAGTTTGGCTAAAGTAGGATTTAAAAGATCCCTAAGAGATTGTAAGGAACAATCACATTGAGAATCCCTGAGAAAAATGAGTCTCTAGGCCAACCCTAAGAGTCTTAGAAACCCAAGTAAGTGGAAATGTCATTTACTGAGAGAGAAAACATAGGAAAATGCACAGGTTTGGAGCGTGGGGCAGAGAGAATGGTTTGTTGGGTTGGGAATATTTTGAATTTGAGATACCTAAGGGTCCACCTAGTAATGATGCCAGAGGGGACATCAGGTCTAGTGCCCTGAATATCAAAGGAGTGTGATTAGTTTAGTATGTTTCGTTTTGTAAAATATGGCCAAACTGTCTCCCATATTACCAGCACCATTTTGCACTGAGTGAGAGTTCCTGTGGCTCCACATCCTTGCCTGCATCTGGTGTTGTTACTGGTTTGGGATTTGCCCATTGTGATAGGTATGAAGTGGTAACTGATACCATATTGAAGTAAACTGATAGACATTTCGTTTAACAACTATTTACGGAAGGGCTATCATGGGCAACACAACGCTGACAAGTGTTAGATAAACACAAGATTCCATTTCTGCCAGTGAAAGCCTCGATCCCAGAGCACACACTATATGGCCAGAAAAGGTCCGTACGCAACATGTTTCTGTCATTGTTAAAGAATTTTCTCTGAGCTGGAGAACGAATCTATGTGTTTCCTTGTTTGTGTTGTCTATTGAGAGCGTGGAGGTTTGGATGTGGGTGGGTTTTTAAACAATAGTTTTATACATTGTTGTTTTTGTTTGTTTGTTTGTTTGTTTTTTGTTTGTTTGTTTTTTGCTTTTCTTTAGATGCTTTCCCTCACATGAAGCAAACAATTGTACCATAACTAACAGGCAGCCTAACCACTGCAATGTCACAATACAAAGCCCAACACACTCGGGCTCAAATTTACTTTTGTAATTAAAATGAAATCAACAACACTGCACTCTAAACTAATTCAACTGAAGGTGATATTAGCTTTTTGTTTTTGTTTTTCATGCATCTGGAAAAGACACCGTGTCTCCATTAGGATTTCTATATCTGAAGCTTCACTAAGTAGGGACCTTTAAAAGTAAAAGTGGGGGGTGCCTGGGTGGCTCAGTCCGGTAGTCGTCCTTACGTCCTACAGATTCCTTTACTGCGTGTGGCCACCTTTTGCCTCTGGTTCCTGTGTGTCTTTGCTGGAGTTCAGCTCTCAGACTCCTGGAACCTCTTTGCCCTTGTGCATGGCAAGGCCAAGGCTGCTGAGGATTTTACATTGTCCCCTGGGACACCTCTTTGCCAGGGAGTGGCAGCAGTAGGAGTGAGGACTGCAACTCCCTCCAGCTCCCAAGCAGAGACAGCAGGGGTCTTCTAGCTAGGGGGACTGAGCCAGATTTACCCACTGTGGTACTTTCCTTGATGAACCTTCTTGGCCCCCTTCCTTTTCCACTCCCATTTCCCCTCTCCCTTATTAGTTTTTCTTGGAACACTTCTGATTAAATCTTATACACGGAAATCATTTCCCTCGGAGTGTATTTCTGGGAAACACAACGTAAAACGGTTACTGATCAGTTGGATCTTTTTTTTTTTTTATTTTTGGGACAGAGAGAGACAGAGCATGAACGGGGGAGGGGCAGAGAGAGAGGGAGACACAGAATCGGAAACAGGCTCCAGGCTCCGAGCCATCAGCCCGGAGCCCGACGCGGGGCTCGAACTCACGGACCGCGAGATCGTGACCTGGCTGAAGTCAGACGCTTAACCGACTGCGCCACCCAGGCGCCCCTGATCAGTTGGATCTTATGGCTGCATGTGAATTACACCTTGAGTTGATACAAATCAAGTAATAAAATTAACATTAATCCTCTTTATATTCAATTCATTAGCTCTAAATTATCATTCTGATCTTTCAATCTGATAACATTATAGAGTCATATGTGAACAGCTTGAAATACCTTAGTTTTGGTCTCTTTGCAGTCAGTCTTAAAGAAGTAAATAAACATATTTTTTTTAGTTCATGTATTTTTAGAGAGAGAGAAAGAGCATGAGCAGGGGAGGGAAGAGAGAGAGAGGGAGAGAGAGAATTCCAAGGAGGATTCGATGCAGGGCTTGAGCTCACGAACCATGAGATCATGACCTGAGCTGACGTTAAGAATCAGACGCTTAGCCAGCTGAGCCACCTAGGTGCCCCTTAAGAGGTAAATAAAACATCTGCATTTGTACTTTGGAGGTTTTTTTTTTTTTTTTTTTACTTACATACTTTAAAAATCTAATTGATGTAAATGCTAGTCTCATTTCTCTATTCTAGAGGAACTTTTGAGCTTAAGCAATCTTGAGAAGAATTGATGTTACTGTCAATATATATTTTGAAGAAAAATTCAATCTATCCAAACATATAATCAAAAAATAGCTCATAAACGAGTAGTTCATGTAATAAAAGTGCGTTAGGAAAGGGAAAATTGTATATTTATAGTGGAGAAAACCAGCAAATACTGCTTTAATCATGTGTTCAAGGTTAATTAGGCCGTAAGTCACATTGATGTTACAAGCACTCTGATAAAATATAATGAAAAAGGCACTTCGCCCTTGTGATTTGCCTTTAAAAAAAAAATCTCCAACCTAATCAGAATAACTAAAATTACCAGTGTTCTTCCAGAAAGAAATAAAAATCAAAACAAATTGAAACACATTCTCTAGACTACCTGGACAGTATCTTTCAGAACTTCGGGGTCATCAAAAACAAGACTAAGAAACTGTCTGTCACAGACCAGAGTAGCTCAAGGTGACATAACAATTGAATGTCATATGGGATCCTGCAACAGAAAATAGACATGTGTGGGCAAACTGGAGAAATCTGAAAATTAGCATTCAGTAATATTGGATCAATGTTAATTTCTTGTTTTGACTAACGTATCATGGTAACGTAGGATGATAACATTAAGGGGAGTTGGTAGCTTATATCTGAGAATTCCATGAATTATATTTGCAACTTTCTGTGAATCTAAAACTGTTCTAAAATGAGAACTATTTTTATTATCTTTAAGGTTATTTTATTTATGTTGAGAGAGAGAGAGAGAGAGAGAGAGAGAGACAGAGAATGTGTGCACATGAGTGGGGAGGGGCAGAGAGGGAGGGAGAGAGAGAATCCCAAGCAGGATCCATGCTGTCAGCACAGAGCCCGTCACAGGGCTTGATGTCACAAACCGTGAGATCATGAACTGAGCAGAAATCAAGGGTCGGATTATTAACTGACCGAACCATTCAGGTGCCCCAGAAGCTATTTTTAAAATATGAGCCATTAATGCCACGGCCACACTATAACATGTCATTGCCATCTTCTGCAATTGATCCTAACAAGAATAAATATACAGGTTTATTTTATTTTATTTTATTTTATTTTATTTTATTTATTTGGGGGAGGGGGAGCACAGGTGCACAAATCGGGGAGAGGCAGAGAGAGAAAGGGAGAGAGAGCATCTCAAGAAGGCTCCGACTGATCAGCACAGAGCCCACTGTGGGCCTTGACCTCAGGAACTGTGGGGTCATGGCCTGAGCTGAACCCAAGAGCTCAAGCCAAATGAACCAAGCAGGTGCCCAAAGGTGTATTTTAATGGAACTGCGTGCTGGGAAAGGAGAAAGTGTACTGTATGGTTATGGAAATTCTTAAATGAATTCAGCAGCAGCAGCAGAGTCTTGCCAGTTTGCCGAGATAAATGATTGTAGGAGACACAGCACGAGATATTAGAAGGAAATTAAAATGGATGGCTACCGATTGTGAGGATTTGCCTATATTTGTTACTGGACAAAAATGCGTAACTTTATGCTATAAGCAAGGTTAGAAATAAAATCCAGAGGTAAACTAGAATTTACATTGAATTTCAGCAACATGAAGATTTTAGTATGAGTGTGTTCCAAATATTGCATTTGGTCTTGATCTGAAATTTAAATTTAACAGGGGATCCTTTATTTTACCTGGCAAACCTACACGGAGGGGACCCTGGGGACTGGTGGCAGGTTGCCTGTCTCTACAGTCGTAACTGAAAGTACTTTACCTTCTACTGGGAGACACAGCTATGCACTTAGTAACTTGAAAGCATGAGGCAATGTCAAAGATTCCAAGGTAGGAACTTAAAATACTCTGAAACCTTTCAGAGAGAACCTTTAATTGGAACCGAAGGAATTAAGGGTGCCCGGATAGCTCAGTCCGTTAAGCGTCCATCTTTGGTTCCCGTCATGGTCTCACGGTTTGTGGGTTCGAGTCCCTCATCAGGGTCTGTGCTGACAGCTCAGAGCCTAGAGCCTGCTCCTAAGGAGCCTGTGACTCCCTCTCTCTGCCCCTCCCCCGCTCAGGTTCTGTCTTTCTCTGCCTCAAAAATAAACGTTAAAAAAGATTAAAAAAAAAAAAAAAGAACTGAAGGAATTAAAAAGGCCTTAATGGAATAAATGGCATGGGTACTGGGTTTCTAAAGGAAAGGAGAAGGAATGAAAATTGAGAGATAGGCATTTCAGGTTGTATCAACAATGCGGACAAATTACATAAATTCACACAAAATGCTTACTGATTACATAGCGACTAAAATTCTCTATTCTTGGGACTGGGAAAATTGCTTCTAGGAAAACGGAGGAGAAAATGAAGGAGATGAAGGAGAAAGCCGTATCCTCCTAAAGCTTAAATAAGGAGAAGGGACCAAAATAACAACAACAATAACAAGAAACCAATAATTGATACGGGTAGAAAATGTAACGTAAGTGTTTTACAAAGCATAAGAAAGTGAAGGAAGATTCAGAATGATGGGTGATATAAAATGATCATAGGTAAGGTAGCACTTGAGTATTTGAAGGAAAAGAAGTCATGGAACTCTCTGGAGAAGAATGTCCAACCAGAGAGCAAAGCTCAAGCAAGAGTTTGAGAGCAGGAGACACGTGGGATGAAGAGAGAACCGAGTAGGATGGGAGCAAGGGGGGGGGGGGGGGGGGGGGCAAGGAAGGAAAAGAGTGAATGCTTCAATCAGGTAAGTCTTAGTCTGTGGCATGGACTTTGGCTTTGTCTCCAAGTAGGAAAGTTCTTGAAGTTTCCCTGAGCAGAGAAATGACACGATGTGATCCGGTTCATAAATAAATGCTCAGTCCAGAGCAACAACAGTGGAAGCTGAAGAGCCAGTGAGGAAACCATCCAGATGCTTCCACAGGTAGCAGCCAATGAAGATGCTGTCCTGGTGTTTCCATGGCAGCAGCCAATGAGGAAGCTTCTGCGGTGTTTCCACTGTGATCGCCCAATGACAATGCGGCCCTGTTGTTTCTAATGAGAGAAGTGAGGGCTCAGATTACCGGATATGTAACAGACGTGGAACACGCCGGATTTGCTCATGGATCACAAGTGAAAGAAGGAGAAAACTCAGGGATGCATTCAAAGCAGAGAACCATAGAATGGCAAGAATCGTGGGACGTGTAAATGATACCATGAAGGGAGTGAGCGATGGACCAGAGCAAGAATAATTTCTCTCTGCAAAGTGGGTGACTTTTACAATGTTGGTGTGAAAAGATTGGGGTTAGATTCTATAAGCCATGGGGAATCATGCTTTTATATGACAGAATATATAAAAATAATAAGTTAAATAACAAGATAGTGATAGGATATAAATTGCTTCATCTTTTTTGGACTCAAAGTGGGCAATTTTGATTTAATCACACTGTTTTCTTCATACGGATCTCTTTAAATCCTGCTCTCATTTTATGCACCACCTCCAGCCCCCCGCCTGTTTTCTCCCCATCCTCCCCAAAACTCCCAAGAAAATTACCCTTTTCTAAAACTTGGAGAGGTCATGATCGCAACATCCTTTCTCTTTCTCTGTCCCTCCTTCCTTCCTTTCTGTAGAGTATTCCGTATGAGGGAGTGTAAAGGGGCATGGGTGTTCTCATACGTCGATTTCGAGAACACTAAAATGTATTATTTTTGTGGGTGATAAACTGACATGATTCATCAGAAATTAAAATACACATACGCTTTGAATCAGAAAGCTTAGTTTATAAATGTGCCTTATAGAAATCGGCACAATTTTATGAGTATACAAAAGAATTATTATGCAGTATTATTTTTAATAACCAATAAAGTGAAACATGGAGATGCTTGAAACTGGAGTGTTACTGATATTAGTAAAGAGTTAAACAAATGAGGTGAATAGCTAACTACTTAATGAGAAACTTGAGTAGTTAGCCCTACTATAGTGGTAAAAAAAAAAATGTCAGTTGCAAAGA
This sequence comes from Panthera uncia, assembly GCF_023721935.1. Lineage (NCBI taxonomy): Eukaryota > Metazoa > Chordata > Mammalia > Carnivora > Felidae > Panthera > Panthera uncia. The sequence goes on from NW_026057576.1 coordinate 72,643,590, forward strand.
TAAGATCGTTTTTGTTAAAATAAAAGACAATTTACAAGTACATATTGTTTTTTCATATATTGATATATGTGACTTTTTTCTTGATAAAATTTTGTTTCTTTAATAGAACAGCATGCTCAATTAGAAACAAAGATACAATGCAATTAGGATAACAGTGGCTAACAGCCAAAACACATATTTTAAGTAATCTGATAATGCAGAAAATAGAAGTTTAACAATCATCAGATTCATAAATTACTTATTACAAACCAACAAGTTAAAATATTTTTGTCATGTTCAAAGGACTGAATCTGATGTTCTAACGTAAGGATTTAATCCCTTTGGGTATCAGAAGAAAGAAAAATGGCTGATACGTTGAAAGAATCTTCCCTGTAATCTTTGCTTGTAGCAAACATTTTTAGGCATTGTGTGCACTGGTGATATTAGCTCGAGATAATAAATTATTACAGCTAAAGCAAATGCAGAAGATTTTGCCCAAGGCAAAATACAACATGGTTTCAACAAGAGTTATAGTTCCACAAGGGCCATTGCGGTGAAACTTCATGGTGTTCCAAGAGCTGTTTTTAATGTAATAACAAATATTAAGCACTTACAAAATGCTTACCCTTAATTGGAATGAGTTTTGCCTGAAGATAGAATATAATTTATGTAATGTTATTTTGCTTGTCACAATTAAATAAATACATAGCTTAAATATGTGATGATTAGAAATCGCTTTGAGTGCTTCATAAGGTACATAATTTTAGAGGGGTTTATTAAATATATATAACTGCCATGCTAGTTCTCTTTTATAGAATTTTTATTTCGGAGAAATTTTTAACGTTGACTGATAGTATATAAATAAATATATAAGCAAATCTGTTAAAACAACAGTGCCGCTTAGAAATCCAGCCTGGGTTTCCATTTAAAAGGTCTACGTCATCAAAGACCTGGCTTGTCAGACCACATAAAGCCAAAAGCAAATGCTCTCTCTCTTTTTAACAACCTTTTACTTGATTTTCACTCCTTTTTTTTTTTTTTTCTGTCCCACATTTAATGTACTTTTGAGAGATAAGAAGATAAAAAGAGAGTTTTCTTGTTTTCAAAGCCCTGTACTGGTGGGGGTTATCTCCTTTTTGGGGGAAGTTACCATTTTTTGTTTACTCGTTTGGGAAAAATTATCTCAGGGAAGCAGTAAGCTTGTGATTCTCATATTCGAAGTCTGTGGTATTTAACACTGTTTCTGTACTATCAACCAAATTTGAGCCTAGAATAAAGAGGAATTATACATATTTTTTCCCAAACAAGGCTTAAATGCAAAATATCTAAATTATTTTAAAAAACGGTACCATTGCTGGGAAGCGTGATTCTATGGGCCTTTTGTTCTTCCAGAAGGGACTGGCTAAGATAAAACTTGGGGTTTTCAGTAACAAATCAGCTATGGTGACCTTTGTTCTGATATAAGATACCAGCTAAATGGTTCCATGGGATACATTCTCCTACTGATCTCTCTTAGCTATTGCTTCCAGACTAAAGAATTCAGCAAGAAATCTAATTAGTAAGCAAAGAGTAGCTTTGTGTGCTATACTTAGTTTGTACTAATCTTCATATATATCCAGTTCTTTCCAAATTAACTGCTCTGTATTAGTGGCATATCACTAAACACTGTTATAAATCTAATAACGTGATATGTTTAAGAAACTGTTGTTTATGTATGTAGTGTCTTCTGGATGCAGCCTCAATAATTATTTATATATCAGATGAAAAGAAAGTAAGAGGACTTTAAAAAATATTAATAGAAATGTAGGAATAATCAAGTAAAAAGGAGGAAAATAAGAGTTCTGTATCTGGGCTAGATGGGGGATGGGCATTAAGGAGGGCACTTGTTATGATGAGCACTGGGTGTTCTATGTAAGTGATGAATCGCTAAATACTACTCGGGAAACAAATATGATACTATATATTAACTAACCAGAATGTAAATAAAAATCTGAACAGAAAAGAATGACATATCGGCAGAGTTAAGCTGTGTCTATAGGCATAGTCTTTGCTAGTAATCAACGCAAGTTTAGATTTTGAATAGTGTGGTAGGCCCTTGAATGCTTATCTGAGGCTATTTCCCAACAGTATTTTTTTAAAAGAAATGCATCAGGCTAAAATTTAATACAATTGGATTTTAAGGCTCATAAATGTAATCAGTATTTGTTGAGATTCATTATTTTTATTTACAATTTGAAAATTATGAGGGGAAAGGCTTAATACATTTCAAATGCCAGTATGTCTTTTCATGAACTAAAAGTTTGGCTTCAGATCTTTTTAGGGTTTTTTTTTTCCTTATTTTAGAACAAGCTGAGTGGAAACATCTTTGTATTTGCTCGTGAAACCCCACAGCATTAACTCTCTAGCCTTGAGATTCATTAGGACAATGTCATTACAACATTAACCCAATCAGGATTTTACAATGAGAAATTCTCCTCTCAATTTTCCACACTGTCTATTAAAATTTTTGATAAGTCCTATAATAACCTCTCATTAAGTAACTTGATCATTGATTTACAATTTTCATTTCCAGGCCACAGTGCATAGTGCCTTAAGTTGTATCCTCAAAGAAGTTGCAATCATAAGAGGGACATAAATCATTGAGTCATGTTTTAAGCAACAGGCTGGGGTTAATATGTAATATTTCTTTATTGTTTTAATGTTTATTTTTGAGAGAGTTGGGGAGGGGCAGAAAGAGAGGAAGACACAGAACCCGAAGCAGGTTCCAGGCTCCCAGCTGTCAGAAAAGAGTCCGACTTGGGGCTCGAACTCACTAACAGAGAGATCATGACCTGAGCTGAAGTCAGGCGCTTAACTGAGCCACTCAGACGCCCCTAATATTTCTTAATATTTCCTGAAATGGTAAAGTATTCAATGGCACTCTACTCTGCATGGTTCAAAATACCTATGAGTCTATGATTTTCTCAGAGTGATATGTATAGTAATCCTTTGTATATTCAATTTAAAAATGGGGACATGAAGACATATACATACAATATAAATATGTAAATACATTTATAATTACACATATAAATATAAAAATAATATATATGTTTATATTGTTTATACATAGGCTACTCCCTTGTCCCACGTAGCACAGCTCTTAAATGATGGCAATGGAATCAAAACTAAAGTCCTTCAAACACTAAAGTAACACTTTCATGTTTTAGGAAACACTTAACAATTGCGTAATCTCCTGCATTTTGAATAGTTTATTCTAGTCAATTGTATTGATTTCACTAAACAGGAAAAATATATTGGTTTTTTTTCCCTTGAATCCTTCAAGTTTCTGTTTGTATTCTAGGTTATTTTTCTCATATTTCTCTCCAAAGTAACTTTAAAAAGTATTTTTTCGAGCCCAAGTGGTTATTCTTTCGGAACCCATGCCCGCAATTCAGGTTGGCGGATAAAGCAGAGGACAGACAGTCTTTTTCATTAAGTAACTTTAAGACACTATGGTGTTTATTTCTAAAGATGTAAAAACTGAATGAATTGAAAGAAGAGGGGTTTGGATTCTTCGTTAGTATATCCTTGTTAGCCTGTCCCTGGTGCAGGCAGTGTGTCAAGAACTTGATATTTTCAGAACTTTCCCAGCAATGATCTTTTGTCACTGACTATTATGATTTGAAGGCACCTCACACAGAGAAGACGTGACCTTAAGTGTGGAGAGTCAGAGAGAATGTGGAGATTTTTACTAAATTTCAGACAAGTTGTATGTGTGGGTGTGTGTATGTTTAGTGGATGAATGCAAACAGATGTCTGGTGAATACCGTTAGCAAGGAAGGGGGATAGATAGATAGATAAAATAGATTATCTTTTTCCTTTCTTTTCTTTTTAAACAAATCATCTCACATTTTTATTGAAAAGAAAAAAAAATACATGTTTCAAAAGAGACGGAAAATACGTCCGATGAAGCATAATGCATGACATTTCTTCGTTTGCTGAGAGAGACAGGCATCTAAGGATATAAATTCTGGGGGAAGATGTCTCTTTTCTGTTGTGCTAGTGCAACGGGGAAAGAACAGAATCCTGATAGTGACATCATTTTATTTCCACGTGACTCTTCCTTTGGCAAGCCCCGCCTTTCAAAACCTAGGCACCAGGGTGACAGAGCAGGCTGCTGGCATGAAGGTGACCTAGGTTCTGGAGGAATTTCAAGGCTCTGTTTCATGGGCAACTGGAGACTAGGAAGATTGCCGTGTTAACGCAATTGATATTCAAGGGAGTAGGTATATTCATGGCTTTTAGAAGGGTATTACTTGCTGTTAGGCTGGGGGAGAATTCCACCTGAGAGCACAATGTTGTCATCAGGAAGTGCAGTCAGCCTTGATCTAAATGAGATCCCAAACAACTGAGATTCCTAAAGCCAATGCATATGTTCTTGTCGTATATATTTTTTGAATCATATATTTTATGTTTCGACACTCTCTGCAGACATCACATGCAAGCTGCATACATTGATTCCGATCTTCCTGGCTGATTATTTCTCCTCTTGGTAGTAAGTCAGACACTCAGGGAGATATTTGTTTTTCACATGAGGCTATAGCATATTGAAATGGCCAAGATCATCAAGCCACATCCAGAACAAATCGACAGTAAATAGAGGCTTTGGCAGTAAAGATGAAATGTGGGAAAGATCAGACTGTACTCCTTTCTAATCTTATATTCTCACCCCATCCTTCTCTGTGCCTGGCACGGTGTCCCGCTCAGGATTAAGGTTAGATAAATATATTTTAAAGTGATTGAACAGGTATTCAATAAATTCATATAGGATGAAGGAATGAATGAATACATGAAGAAATCTGTCCTTCTGTGTGGATCCAATCCTGGAAATGAATATTTTGCTGCATAAGACATGAAAAGAGACAGACACGAGGAACATTCTGTGGGAAAGATTTTACCAGAGCTGGGATGGCTTCATAGGTAAGAGGTATAGAACAGGACAATTTCCCTTTGGGTCATTCAACTTGTATTCCGTGCCATACAGATCAGATTAACAAAATAAGAAATTATCAATGTATCTGTTGTTATGTTGATCAATAAGATCAAAATATGTCTTCAGAAATACTCTAATTAATATTCTTACCGATGACTTTTAAGAAATAGTTGATAGTTGGTCAGAAAAATAACGGTATTATTGTCTGACACCTGAGAAAAATAAATCTATAAACACAATACTTCAAAAGACCTTTAGAAATTAGAAATATTCTCTTGAAGAATTAAAGACAGTACTAGAAAACATTAGAAAAAAAGGAAATGTGCTACATTGAGAATGGCAAAAGATGTCCCCGCCGACAGTCTAACAGAGAAAATGGTCAGCAAGAAATATAAGGACCTTATGTCATACAGTTTTCTGAGTCGCTAAACTACTCCATCTATGGAAACTAAACAAACGCAAATAATAGCGATAATAGAAAATGGAATATGGGATGAAAGTAACCAATGATACTTATTATTCTCTGCTTGGGTAGGGAATTTTCTGTCCTTATTAGAGAGATATTGCAGAGGGTCACTGAGGGGTGGGGGAGGCTCTGAGGCCATGTCCTTCCCTCAACCCCCAGCTCCAACCCTTAATTATGTCATCTTGGCTCTGTTTTCAATTTCTATGCCTCAGTTTTCCCTTATAGACAGTAGAACTACATTATCACTTATGATACATCATCAAAATGAAATATTTATGATTTATCCCCAATAATAAAAATGTGTAGCCTTGTGACCATGTTCAATGCATAATTTTTACCATTTTGAGAACACGTGGGAAGACATTGATTACGGAAACAACGGCTTTTCGGAAACACGGTAAATAGGATTAGACTTAAGAAAACTTACACTGTGAGTTTATATTGAAGAATTGTAAATATTTAACTCTGAAACCAGTCATTAAAATAAGGTGATTCTTTTTTCATGAGTATAATATATGATCAAGGTAGTAGTTTCTTTTCTCCATATCTACACTAGAACAAACAACAAATAATCTTAAATATGAATTGGGGCAAATTGGTGTTGGACACACAAAGAGTATCTTGATTACATGTTGGTAGACATTATATCAACTTTGCATTAAATGTTTAGAATATTTCTAATTATGGAAATTATATTCTACATTTCTAAGAATAAGATAGCAATAGTCATATTTTTAAATTTTTTAAAACGTTTTATTTATTTTTAACACAGAGACAGAGTATGAGTGGGGATGGGGCGGAGAGAGAGGGAGACACAGAATCCGAAGCAGGCTCCAGGCTCTGAGCTGTCAGCACAGAGCCCAACGCGGGGCTCGAATTCATGAACTGCGAGATCATGACCTGGGCCTAAGTCGGACGCTCAACCGACTGAGCCACCCAGGCGCCCCAGCAACAGTCATATCAAAAAAAATGCTAACACTTATATAGCAATTACTATAAGCCATAGACTCTTCTAAGCTCCTTACTTATATTGTCTGAAAAACAAGAGATACATCCAAATGTTATCTCTCTAAACTCGAAACTCAGTTCATGGGTTGTAGTTCTCAGCGTTCTTTAGACTTAGTACAGTTCAAGGGAAATTGGAGAGAATTAAATACGGCTTACAGAAAAAGCACGAATATGCTTTCAGGTATGCACGTGCAACAGGACAAGAGAAGGAAATTCAAGACTCAGTGAAAATCAACAGTTTAAAGTAGCCAGCATTGCTGCGGATTATATGGCCGGAGAACCCAAATCGCTCCTTTCAAGTCAAGTCCTGGGGTAATTCGCACGGCTTCCTTCAAAGACTAATTCATTTAACACGGAACAGTACGGTTCAGAGCTGAAGTAATAGTTAACATATTGCTTAACTCTAGCCTGGACTGTTCTTAACACTCATATCCTCTTTATTAAAGGATTGCTAGAGAGTCTGAAGCAAATACATATTTTAAGAGGTTTTGTTTTTTCCTAAACTTGGGACTGGGGGAGGGTCCAATTTTAAAAACAATTACGAGAGAGATTTAGTTTATATAACATAGCATTGTGTTGGGAACTAATAGGCTTTTTTTTTATAACTGTGATAGTGGGTGCTCTGGCTCCAAGCTTCAAACTTAAAAATCCAAGATTCCTGAAACTCAGAAAATCTCTATGAGTGAAAGTCAACTTCCTCTTTAAGTGTTCCCTGGGCACACGTATTTCATGTTGTGGCTGTTGTTGACCAAAATGACAGATATCAGATGAATTACTCCTTTTCTGAGAAGCACAATGCTTTTTATACTAATTATGATGCTTGGAATGGAATCAGAAAAGGCTGGGAGTGTAAAGAAAAGGGAAAAAAATGTTGCTATTAGAGTGCAAAGGGCAACAGGCCATCCTTGCCTCTGTATTTTGGGCACACATTGCTCATTAAACACTTTTTGGTACCTCTTGACTAAAGACATTTTATATCCCAGATTAAGAAACCTCCTAATGAATGAAAGAAAAGGAGGGGAGGGGCCGGCAAGGAAGGGGATGGGGAGGAGGAAGGGGAAGGGAGGGGAGAGGTAGGGGAGGGAGGAGAGGGAGAGAGGAAGACTAGAAGAAAACAACAGGTTGAGGCAAGAATTCACCTAATGGATTTAACAAGCATAACATAGAATTTGTTTCTAGCCATATGCCATATTTGGGGAAACTCATTCTGAAATAATTTCAGTGTTTTTTGGTGTCTTCCTTTCATTAATTCACAACCATCTGTCACTCCATAGAAGTGTGATGCACATACCCTAATGAATGCCTCAGAGCAACGCTGATCATTCTGTACATTATTTTTATCAGTTGGATGTCTGAAGTGGGATCATCATTCTTATCATCATCTTGTTTTTTTGACCCGTAGATGGATTCTTGAGTCTAACGTTTCAATTCCCATAGAAAGAAAATACGACTAAGTTTCTATAGTGAGGATTTGCCCTCAGGCAGCCTCTGGGGCCTTTGGAAGAATGGCCTGTGTTCACCCCCACACTGTGTTCCTCTTTGCTACTCAGTCCCGTTGTGACGAAGGCTTCTGAACCGGTCGCTTTCACATCTGTCATTAATTCCTCCTTTGGCAAACTCAGAATCCGGGAATGACACTTACCTTCATGCTTGAAAGAGCGCTTTTATCATTTGGGCGGAAATATATTTGCATATACTTGTAGCATTTGTTTAATGAAGTAGACTTGAAAAATATCACCTTCCGCAAGTATAACCAAAAAGCTAATAAATCACTGCTGTCACTTCTTAACAAAATATTAGCTTAATAAAGGGCAGAGACCATACACACTTCAATTTTATCTAATCATAAGCACACCTTTACGGAAAAATAATTTACATATATTGTATTCGATTCCACGTACGGGAAATGTATATCTTATTTTTCTAATTAACGGCTAGCGTCATGCTTTTAAAAAAAGAAAAAAAAACCTTTTATTTGTATATGAATAACCTTGGGTTCTGGGTAACACGCAGATGCTGTTTCAGCAGGTTTGAGGGTGAAGGACGGGGATTCTCATTTCTAACAAGCTCTTTGGGGCTGCTGGAGCCCCGCGCTCACAGAATTATTTTTAGTAGCAAGGTGTTAGAACGCCCCAATGCATTATTACCCTTTTGAAGCTTCTCTTTTTCACAGTTATCCTTAAATCCCAAAAATTTATTCAGGCAAAAGGGGCTTGCTTGTAATGATGGGCAGAGAGCCAGCTGGGAACTTTAGTTATGCTGACGACTGGACGGCTGCCTTGTCCCCTTGAGTCCCTGACTTTCCTCTTCGAAGGGACCCTCCGTGGCCCCTGGGCAGTTCCATGGTGCAATGGCACTCATTCTCGGGCTGCAGCACACACTTTTCTCACCTCACACACACACATACTCTTCTCCAGCACAAAGCACAGTTCCAGGGCAATTGCTTGGAAAGGGGCTTTCAGCCGTGGCCAAAGTCTTTCTCAGAATTGCCCATACTTCCTCCCTGACTTACGCATCCAACAAAACGCTTAGTTTCTTCCCTGATCCCAGGTCTTCAGTACAGAGCGAATGTAAGATAACAACAGCAGCAATGACAAGACCAGCATCTTTAAGGGTTGTGCCCCCGCTCCGAGGAGCTGAGGAGCCAGCCGTGTTTGGCTCCAGCTTCCTACTGGGTCACTAGGAACCTAATGGCCTGAGTTTGTATCACAAACACCATTCCAGCGACGTTTTCATCTGGACAGAAGATGAATTCTTCCTCTGTTGAAAAAATGAGAGGGGTGCTTGGGTGGCTCAGTCGGTTAAGGGTCTGACCTTAGCCCAGGTGATAACCTCACAGCTTGTGGGTTCGAGCCCCGTGTCGGGCTCTGTGCTGACAGCTCAGAGCCTGGAGTCTGCCTTGGATTCTGTGTCTCCTTCTCTCTCTGCCCCTCCCCTGTTTGTGCTCTCTCTCTCTCTCTCTCAAAAATTAATAAAAATTTTGAAAAAATGAGAGAAAAAACATATCCCTGCTACTATTTCTGAATCTTGAACTACTGTATGTGAGATTGATTGATAATTTAAGTTGTATTCACATCACTGTTGCTATGTTGGTGCTTATGAGGGGTTATGGCAAATTGACAGAGTAAAAACATAAATAGACATTGTGGTTTTATTCTATCTTACCAATTATTAAACTGGAAAGGTTATTTCCCCAAATATTTCCCCAGTGAGTTTTGAGATCTGATATTGTGTTTATGTATTCTTTCACAATAAGTTGATAGTGGATCTTGAATTACAGAGGTCTTTCATTCATTTGAACCTAATGGGAACATTCAATGGGAAAAACATTCATTTTAGGGAAGAAGGTTTAGCTTAACTGAGGCCATGAGAGAGATTTATAACAAAATAAAATCTTTCAATAATTTATTCATAATGGCTAACATACAGAAGCAAACTCTCATTGGATACCACCATAGACTTCTTTTTACCATCTTTAAAGCATTCAAAATCCTACCCAAAAGTTAAGGAAATCAAAAGTTGTTAAATGCAATGGAAATGCTCTGCCTGGTAGGCATACTTCTTAGTGTTCTTTCAAAAACAAAGAACATGTGAAAACTATAGGCAGTCTTTACTTTATATCTGTTGATCATTAAATTATTTCATGCTGTAAATAGGAACCTGCCAAAGATTGTAATCGGCTTCAATGGGTACCAGATACTTCCTTTGTTATTATTATTTACTACAATTACATTTACAAATTTTTAATAAATGGGTTGATTATATCTCACAATGTATTCAACTAGGTTCTCACCATGCGCACATGTGCACACAATGCAATTATGGGAGGGAAAATAAAACTCACATTGATGTGAAGGAATCCTTTTACCCTCACTTTATGAATCAGAATACATAACAATTAATAAAATACAGAGAAGGAAACTGGAATACCTTGGAATGTGTAGTGTGTGTAAAAACAACATCAGAATTAGTGATGTGCATAGCGTTTGGATATTGGACGTCTTTTTTATTAGACTGAATGAGAGCGATGCACCAGGAGAGAACATACGTGAACCCCTTCTGCATCACTAACAGAGCCACAGGAGCCTGAGAGGAGAGGTCTGCAGCTGCGATCATCTCCAGCACTTTCTACAGTTCACAGACTTAGGCACATACTAAAGATGGGATAAAAGGGTTCTGACACATGTCATTCCCTCTGACCATTAATCTGCTTGTATAGTCATGAAGAATTTGGTATTTACTACTGGTTTTTCATATACCTCCTCTTAATTCCTTACAAACATAGAGGAAAACGTCAAGTGACTACAAAAGGACTACTTTATTTTGTATATTGTATGAGAAGAATTTGGCCAAGTTCAACTATTGAACCCTCATGGACTGGGCTTTGAGCAGCAGTTTACATTTAAGCACAGGTTTACTGAGTACCATCAGCTATGACAAGTTTGTGTGAATGGCTCAGTCTTACGTCTTTGAATTCTGACGACTTTTCTCCCAAATAGCCTAGAAGTACTTCTATTTGTGTTCTCTTATTATCCTCCCCCTCCTCCTCTTCTCCCTCTTCCTCCCCCCTCCTCCTCCTCTACCTTCCTCTTTTGGTACACAGAGTCTATGAGATGGGTTAAGAATTTTCCATCCATGTTTTGTAGGTGATAGATGTAGTAAGAGATGCATCTCGTGAACAGAGGTGACATGATGTTTTCATTTTAAAGTGCAAAACTTCCAAGGGCAACAAAAGTACAGAAATATTCAGGCTCTCGGCAGAAATGTAACACCGCAGTTTGAGAAGTCATCGAGTGGCAAATGAAAATTATGGAAAGACCGGTAATTCGTGGAAAATCATAAACTTGAAGCTTTACGAATTTTGATTCAGTGAAGTAGAACACAGGAAGCCCCGGCAGAGCCTTAATGAACTAGGAAGGGTGGAGCCCAAGTGTTACAGAAACACCAAAGAAAACGGTTTTGCTTTGCCTTGGCTGTAAGAGGAAGTCAGGCAGCCACAGACTAGGTAGAGAAAGGTTTATGATTTTACGTGGTTTCATTTTTCTCTTCCTTACTTTCCTTCTAAAGGATATTGGGTACCAAAGTTGGTCTCTCAGAGAGGTCACACAATTGAAAGGGGAAAATGAAAAGGGAAAGAGTTAAGAAGCAAATGCAAAAGCAAAGAAAGATGGCAGCACGGGGTAAAGAAACACTTTACACAGAGATATTCAGGCAGATGTTCATGCGTTGGATTGTGGGCATTAAAACATAATTTTAAAAGACTGCTGGAAACGGGAGGATTAGGGCAAAACTGTGAAGCATACTCCATCATAAATTAAGTGGAATTGATGAAATAACACCGTGCATTAAAGAGATAAACAACTTGGAAGATAATCGTGCGCTCTATTCTCTGAGAGTTTCATTTTGGAGAAATCGGTTTCAGAAATGCCCCCGGCTCTGCTGTGATCAGAAATTCCAGGATAAGATTCAGCACATGGAAAACTCTTAGAATCCTGGGCAGATCACACGATCTTGAAAGTAAAGTCTAAGCGTGGAGGAAACACTAAACCATAACAATTTTTTAATTTTGTTTAAATAAAATAATATTGGGGAGATAACTGGCTAGATAAATAAACATAAGAGATTAGTAAAGAATGAAACATTTTGAAGCTTTTACTTATTTTTTTTCACTTAGAGAGGGAGTGAGAAAGAGGGAACATGTCCAAGTTGGGTAGGGTCAGAGGGAGAGAGAGAGAGAGAGGGAACTCCACGCGGGCTCCGCACCACCAGCCCAAAGCCCAGAGCCCAACGCAGGGTGCGAACTCAGGAACCCATGAGATCATGACCTGAGCAGGTAGGACACTTAACCAACTGAGCCACCAGGAGCCCCAATCGTGAGAGGAAAAGTAGCATCAAAAGAAAGCACATTACAAAACGCAATGACTTAAGGTGATTCAGATCTGAAAACAAGTTCTCATCATAAGTGGGATACATCCGTGGGGAATTTTCTGGAAGCTAAATGAAAGGCTTCACTCAATACAAAATTTAACACATTTCCACAATACAGCTGTGCTGTAATTTATTGAACTGCTCTCCAGTTGGTGGGGGCGGGGGGTGGGGAGGGTCGTGTTCATGTTCATGACTCCATTGGCTCAGGAACAGGTATAAAATTTAAGATGGGCACGAAAAAACCCTGAGCAATCAAGATAAATAATATTTTAATAAACATTTTAAAAACTCAAAATTAGGGGCGCCTGGATGGCTCAGGCAGTTACGTGACTCTTGGTTTCAGCTCAGGTCATGGTCTTAGGGTTCATGAGTTCCAGCCCCAAGTCCAGCTCTGGGCTGACAGTGCGGAGCCGGTCTGGGATTCTCTCTCCTTCTCTCTTCGCCTCTCTCTGCCCCTCCCCCACCCGTTCATGAGTTCGAGCCCCATGTAGGACAGCTCAGAGCTTGAAGCCTGCTTTGGATTCTGTGTCTCCCTCTCTCTCTGCACCTCCCCCGCTCATGGTCTCTCTCTCTCTGTCTCTCTCTCTCTCTTTCTCAAAAATAAATAAAAACATTAAAAATTCTATTTAAAATTCAAAATTAATGAAAAATGTCCACTATGAATAAAATACAAAAATGTTAAACAAACACAGGTCAGTCTGACTCTCACTTTGTTAAATATCACTTTGTTAAATGTATCTGAGGAGTGCAGTTGATCTCGCTTAGTTTGTTTGCTTGCTTTTGTTTTTGCTTTTTTTTAAAATTGTTTTTAACTTTTTAAATTTTTTTAATGGAAGAGCAAACTGAAATTGTGCTCCATGAATGGTTTTGACAGGAAAGACTGTTAACTTCTTATGTTTGATTTTTGAAAGCACCAAAAATGTCCAGTGGTAGATAAAAAAAAACAACAACAACAAAAAAAAAAAACAGAACAACGATGCAATATCCCTACATAGATAAGAAAACAATTTCATTATGGTATGTTCATTTTAAATAGTCATGTAATTGATGTGTAAATGAGGTTTATGGAAAATAAAATTCTGCTGTTTTCATAATTCTCATGTTCCAGATAGAGTCCTTTGGGGTACATCGTTGGGTTTTATTGAAGATCACGTGAATCATTCGTTGTAGAATTTGGAATATCATCAAATATAAAGGTACTAGAAAATTAAAACTAAAGATATAAGGTAATAATTCCAGCATGGGTGCATGGACCCAACGAGCACCAAATATTACATAAGACATATGGTGGGTACTTTCTCTTCATTAGTGTTAATGCATTATTATCAGGTTTCTCCTCCTAGAACAAAGATCAGTAAAATAATCTTGCAGCTCGGACTAATGGAACCTCATAAAAAATACAGTAGCTCGGAAGGAAGCAGGGCAACGTGGCGAGAGAACAGATAAATAAGATTCGAGCGTCATTTTCCCACCATCCCTATGTGACTATAGAATCTTTGGTCCTTGCTGGAGAAAAATTGTTAAGTTCAAACGCTGGGAATGACCAAAAGCATCACATCTAGGTTTTTGCTACTCAAATTGTGGTCTCAGGACAACAGAGTCATCATCACTTGCAGCTTCATAGAAATATAGTCCTTCTGGCTGTACCCTGAAACTCCTAAACCAGAATCTGCAGTTTGATATGATTACCCTGGTGACTCTTTGTGGAGAAGGACAATTTTGTTATCATCTAGTTGAACCAAACGGCGTTTAAATGGTTCCGTGTTACACACGTCCTGGAAACTAGCACAGAATTGAGTGTATGCACATAGAGGCCCGTGTACATGTGGCAAGCATATACCGTTCCACTATTCGAATAATGCGTGCAACTCGTCTTTTTTCCATAATGGATTCCTACACGATACAAATAACGATTGTTCAAGCCATGAGTAACACAAACTTGTCATTTTCCTCATCAAAGAAAATTACCACATTTGTTAATAAGATTTACGAAGTTTATGGCTTCTCATTTTTGCCTTAGAGAAATGGAATGCAATATGAAACCGTTGTTAATTTTTTTGTATTTCTGACGGAAACTAATATTAGACCAAAGTTAGATACATAAGAAAAAAGAGAAGTCTAGTCATAGCAAATACAAAGAAAAAACGTAGACTTATTTTTATTGTATTTCCCACAGACATGATAAAGTGGGCATATTCAGCGTTGGTGAGGAAAGATTTAATTGCTGTCGCTGTGAGTGTTATTAATCCAGTATTATAACAATGCAAATACATGCCCATCCACATGAGTTCATTTCAATTGGAAAGACCATAATGAGACAGAAGTTGTTCTATTCAACTCAAAAAGAAACAAAAACCAAAATTAGGAGAAAATAGCGATGATAATGACACTGAAACTATCACTCGCAGGGAAGATGTGTTTCCTTCCAATTGTTGTTAGTCAAACTGGAATAATAGTAAAATGTCTTTACTAAAATAAATCACAGTTTATGTTTCATGGTAATCACTGAATTATAGAACAATTTGCATTGTAACGTGATGTGACTTTTTTTTTCCAAGTTACTATAATTGATTAATGGCAAGCATATACAAACACCATTTGCCACTTGTGTATAGATTACGTGAGAGTCAAATACGGCAACAATTAGGTTATTGACTAGATGATTAAAGGAAACCTCAACCATCCAGCGGTTTTAGTTGACAAGACAGATCTGTAACTGAACTAAGCACAAGATGAACACAGTTAATTCAACTATTCAAAAACAATTATTGATTTACTTTTGATGTCAAGCAGTGGAGTAAATACTGGGTCTGAAAGATTAGTCAGGATCTACTTGAAGGAATTCACAGTCCCTCACCAATTGGTCATGACATTCTGTGCCTCAGCAACAGATTTCTTACCACCAGTATTGCTTTTAAGTAAATTTTATTCGAGTTAATCTACTGAAGATGTAAACTCAGGAGCCCATAATCGGTGCCAAGGTGAATGAGTATGGAGGGAGGATATTTAATCAATCAATTAGGAGGAACAGAAATCCTTCAAATTGGTTGGACAAGACTCAGAGATAGTAAGGGGAGCTGTACAATATACGGTGCCCTTTTCAGTTATGGTTTTTAGATTTTTTTCAGGTTGGTTTTTAGTGAATTATTTTGATTTGATACTTTGCCTCCCCAGTGTTTTACTGGAGTTCGTAAAGAGTGCTCTCTACTAACACAGGCAAACCTTTTATGTACAACTATCTATAAATGTGTACATGTGTATGTACCTTTCTTTCATTATTTCATCTTACAGGAAGTGTTTACAGAAGCAAATCATGAAATGTATCTTTCTCCACTTGGTGATGTCCCAACAGTAGAAAATGGATCCTTTACTTCAAATTAAAACTAATATAAAATGGAGAATTGTCATGAAATTGCTTTCCACGCTGCCTTGCATTAAGGCATCATTCTTGCCCCAATTTTCCTACAGGTAACTATGCTTTGGGTAATGAAGTTCCATATTTATCACAAAAATATCATTTACATTGTGTCCAGGTGGAATGTAGGCTTTGCTGTCTTGCTGTCACAGCATGGAAAATTATATGATTTCTGCATTTCTGGAAACATGCTTGGAAAAGAATCTTTCAAGAATTGCTGAAGATTGAACATTTTTAGAAAATGACACTTTTCTAATATTTAATTGGAAATCAGTGAATGGTTGGCTAGATGAGGTTGAATTAAATATTAAGGTGCAATAGGAGAAAACCACAAATATGCTGATATTACCTATACTTACAGTGTATTTTGGGTTTTTTTGGTCGGCGGGGGAGAGAGACAGACTGTGAACGGAGGAGGGGCAGAGAGAGAGGGAGACACAGAATCCGAAGCAGGCTTCAGGCTCTGAGCGGTCAGTACAGACCCCAGTGCAGGGCTCTCATTCATAAACTGCAAGATCATGACCTGGGCCAAAGTCGGATGCTGAACTGACTGAGCCACCCAGGCGCGTACACCCTTCCCCACAAAATGGTTCTAATCCATTTCACTTCATAGGCAAAATGAACCCTTAACTTATGTTACATGGAACATTCCAAAGAAATCTCAATCATAGAGGTCAGATACCATACAGGTTAAATTATATATATATGTCTCTCTCTCTCTCTCTCTCTCTCTCTATATATATATATATATATAATTATAAATATATTCTGAAATATATAATACATAGTCTGAAATATATATTGTGGGAAATATAAATATATTAAATACATAAATATATTGCATACATAAATTTGCTAAATATACATAATATATTTATATATATGCTTGTTTCATATTTTCAGAATTTCAACTCAACACACGCAAAACAAACTTATTCTAGTGCAAGGCAATCACATACACTTTCTTTAGGGCATCGTATTTATTTTTATGCCCATTGCATAGGATTCTTCTTCCAGTCCACATTGCTACTGGAAATGTTTCAAGGAAGCTGTATTTTCACTTGTTTTGATCCTGCAAGACATCAGGCCTTTGACACTGAAGGCCCAGGCCTGTACTCTTCACAGGACTCAGTGTCTAGTGAGGACTGTACAAACCTTCTCTCTAAATTGTAGTGGCCCATTTATCCAGGAATCAGGCATTTGCTCAGAAGAGAGTATGGTGAGCCGCAAAGAGTGAGGCTTGCGATCCATTTTGTAGGATGTGGCAAGGACTGGATAACTGTAAAACTTTTTGACAATGTGATACTGTTTTAGGAAAGAATTTCCTACAGCCCGACAGCCTTCTCATTTGTAATGTTCAATCTCTTTAAGACCGGGCCCCTTACCAGGTCCCAGTTCTGTGATATCCGAATACATTTTGTAGCCAACTTGGGAATAGTTCAGCCTTGGTTGATCCCATAGTAGATGGTGTCCATTTATGGTTAAAAATCAATTATTTTGACTCAGCCATTATTGGTTTAAAGTGTGTGATTTATTGTATTTTTTTAGACCCATAGAATAACTTCTCTTGATTCTACTTAAGTCTCTTCCCAGAGGAAAAGAAATTTAGTAAGAGTTGGAAGTGGACATTGGCCCTAGGTAGAGGCTTCTGTTTTCTAGGATGTTAGCGTTATGCCAGACTCTGCTAACCTGGGTGGTCATTTTTAATGTGGACATTTTTCTAAGGAAGTAGACCGAAACCACTAAACATATTTGCTCCATGAGCTAAACCACAATAAAACAGAGGTCTCCTGTGTATAGCTTTCCTCACTCTTTGAATACAGCTCATTCTTATTTTATTTCCATAAGAAACAAATGCCCTTTAGAAAGTTTTCTTTTGAAGTTTAAATGCAGTTGTGTAAGTGTGTGAATGCATGTGTCTCCAAAAATGCAATTACATGCAAGTATCTGATTAAATGATGAAATGACCATTTCTTCAGGACAGTTAAGTGTCCTCTGAGGGTTTAAGCATGCCAAACCCCCAGACCCCAGCTGGACGATCTGTCATCACCCACCTATTGTAAACGTGAATGCATGAAATGGGAGAAAATCTAGTGTCATAAGTGAGTAATCGTCAGATTCCAAAAATGATAATGCTGCTCTGGAAATCTATTTGGAAAGAAGGGTTTAGTTTTTATGGCTTTTTTCTTCTTCAACCCTAGCTATTCAACATCACTTCAGAGACTTTACATGATCCTGTCTTTCCTTTTTCTTCGTTGTTCTTCCTGCCTGGATGTTAGCCTCTGGTCCCCACCAAAAGAGAAAAGCGCCGTTCATTTTGAGATCAGGAACCCTCTGAATCACACAGAGAGCTCAGGGAGGTGAAGGGATTCCCCAGGGATCATGACTAGGAGGCTGAAGACTTGATCTCATGCTTAGTCCTGCTCTTGTGTGAACGGGAGAATATTTCGCTACTCTCCTCCCCGGTTCTGGGTTCTCTTCAGTCTGAAGGAGAGTATGACTTTCGTGAAACTAGTAAGCTATGCACAGCACCCGTGTCATGATTTCTCTGCATAACTCTGCGAGGTAAATAGAATTCCAAATGTTATCTGGGCATTTTGCTCCAGGTTACCTGGGAAATATATCCTATAATATAATATAATATAATATAATATAATATAATATAATTACTTTTTTATTTCTCCAAGGACAGGTAATATGTTTGAGTTTGACGGATTTCCTTAAAGTGCATGTACGATCTTGGGTACGAAAGTTATATAAAATGTGAATCCAAGATGAATGTCCTATTAACTTTTTTCTGTGAAATTGAAGGAGTGCTCCTTGGCTGCCTATTGTCCTAAATAGAAAGAAACTGGTTACGTTTCTCCGACAGTACACTGACAAGGTCTGCTGTGAAGCTACACTGTGTTGAGCAGGAACAGAGAGAGATGTTCTGAGGGCCCGAACGGATACAGAAATGAGCGCAACCGTAGGTAGTGATGAGTCATCACTGTGATTTTAAACCTCAGACGGAAAACTAACCCGAGACCTATATAATACAGATTGCGATCATTGCCTTGCGTACAGTGAAAATGTAGGCTTCCATTTTGTTGAGTACATGTAAATGTTATCGTACCTAACTATAATTAAAATATAGGCTCACAGACAGCTTTTTAAATGACAATTTCACTCAATAGTGTCTCGGACGCATGCACCTTTGTAAGCCCAATGTACACACGTACCGTGCACAAATACAATTTTAAGGACTTAGATATATTTCTATCATTTTACTTTAAAATAAATATTGAAAGCAAGATTCAGTGGACCGGAAAACCAAGATCAATTTTAAAATAATTGCACGTCTGCAAAGCGGCAAATCAAGTATTAAAACCCCCCGATTGGTGTATTTTGTCAGAACAAAAAACACAGGTTTCTTCATTGGTTTTCATCTACTGTGGAAGAGTAGGTAATGTGCATCCAGCCCTGATGGCAATGACCTAGCCATGTTGTAATTGGTGCTTCTGCATGGAGGATAAAACAAAGGACCAAATCAATTCCCGGTCGATAGAAAGTGACTTTGTTGGCTCTGTTGGTGCTGGACACACATTCCCCTTGCAGACAGTTAAAGTGGTTCAGGGCAAAGGCTGTTTCATTATTACCGATGATGGAGGATTGACTGGAGTGCTATCTATGTAACAGGGTCGCAGCTCTCAGATTGCTGTGCTGGGCTACTTCTTGACCTTTTAGACACATGGTCAAGCGAAATGATCTTAGGCCACTTCAACATAGATACTTAAATTGTCTTACAGTTTCTACCATTTACAGGAGCTTGTAGAGCGATCATTTTACGATCATATGACCTTTTGCAAAGCTATTTTTTTTTTCTCTACTTGAATCAATGCATAAACCTCAAAGCAGCCCTAAGTTTCAACCAGTGATTCCTCCTTCTACACCCACCACACCGTGCCCCCATCACATTTCTAAGGTTACATCTGCGGCTCAATGATCCAGGGGAATAAATGTTGGAGGAGAGCAGTGGAACAGTCGCAACAGTCCCACTTACTGAAAATAGTACTACTTCTCTCTAAATTAAGTGTGTAATTGGCAAGCCTTATTTATACTCTCATAGGGATTAGCTTTTATTGATCTAATTAGGATGAAGCTCTGAAATCACTTGCCAGTCAACCTGATGGAGCCACAGCTGCACATTATTCTATTCTTCCAACAAACGGTGACATCAGGGAGGGAAAAGGCAGGATAATATTCGCCACATGTGCTCTGCCACCAAAGAAGATCATGTAATGATACAGACCATGTCCTGATGGAAGGGTCTGTCTAGAACGTAAATTTTAATTCCGATGCATGAGTTAGGGAAAGAGGCTCTCAAATTTTGTCTTTGATGGCAAACGGCATCGCGACGTGAAGGGACGCTCTGTGTGATAGCAGGAGACCTCTCAAAGATCATATCCACGTTGGTCAGTCTTAAATAACTTGACTTTTTGTAAGAAGATAGTTTCTTTTGCATTTGTAGTTCACATCTTTTCGCTTATTTTTTTTTTTTTTTCGCTCTAAGATACCAGAAAGGATTCCAAGCAAATGTCTTATTTCCCTCTTACAAGTCAAGGGGGTAAATGATCAACAAGAGTCCAACGCAAACCGTTAGGAAGAATGGGTAAAAACGTCTTTCCCCTAATAAAATGGCGACACACAGATGATGAGTTTGAACATATTGACTCAGTTATTAGGCTAGGCTCTGTGAACAAATGGGACTGTGTTCACTGATCAAACTCCGTTAAGATCGCCTCACTGATTTATCCCTTAGCAATGATGAACATCCATGGACACTGAGTCAATATTTGGAAGAAGATTAGCGGATAAAGGACTGGCCTTTCATTTTCAAGATTGCATCAGTTTTGAGCCATGAGTCACAGACTCCAGCCCAGACTTGATAGAGATGACATCTGAAATACAGTTTGGTACTAAGATGATGGAACTAATTGGCTCAGGTAATAGAAAGTTGTTTGCATTTAAACAAAATGCAAAGAAAATATTCAGCTTATAAGATCTTTAACGAGGACTCCTGGCATTTGAAAACGCAAAATCCAATACAAACGTACATTTCCTTTTTTATTACATTTCAAAATGTATCCCTGCATTTCTATTTCTAAGAGATAAGAAATTTATTAGCAGTTACTTTGATTAAAATATGACAGCTGCTATAAAACAATATGCTTATATTACTTGTTTCTTGGAAAGTTTCTATTTCATTTACATACAAAATATCCTTTTTTCTTATACTCATAGTGAATTTTCTAATGTCTCCATGCTTTAGATAATTATAAAACCGAGAAAAACTGTTTTTAAAAATGTACTTACTTTAAGGATGCGCCTTCGACAAACTTCTCTTTTTTATCTCGTCTGGTCTCTGTCATTTTTTTCTCTTTTCTTCTTCTCTCTGTATCTCCCTCTCTCTCCACACACAGCAAACACACACACAAATGTAGAGGTGCCTAAATACATATATATCGCTCTCTTTGCTTTCAGGTCTTAATTTTATCATAAAATGTACAATTGAATCAACGGAGCCCTTTCATTTAAGTTACTTAGTACTTGTTAACAAGTGATCATTGTGTTAGGCGTCAGCAGGATCTCACTCCTGTCATATAATCTGACATCTCATTAGAGGACAATGAACCCCTAAAGAAACACTCCCTGTACATTGTGATGCACGACAGTAACATTAAAGTGCCTAATTCTGCTTGTGCCTTCAGAGAGGGGGTATTAGAGCTTCCTCCGGAAGGATCAGTAAGAGATTTCCAGCCAAGAAGTGGGGCAGGCCACTCAGTGTGGGGGGAGAGGAAAATAGTGCCCTCACACAAGGAAATCGCCACGTGGTACACGGTACTTGCCAAGGAGGGTGGCAAAAGAGAGAGGTATTGGGTTGGATCACGGAGGTCCTGAAACACAATATTAAAGGTGTTTGGATTATACTCGAAGAGCGGTGTGTGACAGCAGGGGTCTTATAATCAATGGGATGGCATGTTCAGACTTATTTCGCAGGACAGTAAATTTGCCAGCAATGGGTATAGTGGGCCAAAGTCTAGACCAGAAGATCAATTATGAGGTTGTAGCAGTAAGTGAGGAAGCCACGGTGCTTCTTTAGCTTTAGGCAAATGTTGTGGTGATAGATTGAAGATATCGGATTCAGAACATATGTGTTTGTAACACCAGCATTTGCCAATCAATTTCATTTGAGATGACAGGGAGACTTGGTGGGTGATGGGGACAGAAAGGGACAAAGGAGATACATGATGGATACCGTGCATGTTGGGGAAGAGAATCCACCATGGACAAACCAAGCATTCATGCTGGCAGGGCAGCCCAGGGTCAGAATCTGGAAGGCCTGGACCTCAGGGCATATGCAGGGACTAGAAACGAAAGCAGACAAATCATTCACCAGAATGTAGAAGGGGAATGGATGCCGTAAGAGCAAGGGTTCTCATGAGGCAATGGCGCCGAGTAGGGAGAGAAGAAAGGAGAGCTCGGGATTGCACGGTGAGAGCCAGGCAAGGAAAGGGTCACATTGAGGATCAGAGGAGTGTTAGGAGAATTAGGAGGAAGGGAGATGCCAGCAGGTTCCCAGTGCCAGCAGTAAAGGAAAAACTAAAACTGGACTCTTGTTTCCAAGTGTTCCGAGTGTCACGAGTGATTTTAAGGAGGTGAATCTTAGCAGAGAAATGGTTCTCAATGGTTCTCAGCTAGGAGTGATTTTGTGACCTGCAGAACATACGGCAATGTTTGGAGACATTTTCGTTTGCTACAAGCTGGATGCTACTGTCACTGGAAGACAGTGTCCAGGGATGCTGCTCAACAGGGATGCACAGTATAGCCCCCCACCTCTAATTGTAAAGGATGCGGTCGGCCGTGCAGTGATGAGAGTCCAGATGAGTTCTTAATTAGTTGGACCAAGAATTTGAGTCCACGTAGGGGACGTAGAATGAATAGAGACCACTCTATCAAGACCAAGAAAACAATTAAGTTTCCAGAGGCAATTTTACATGCAGAAGGTGATGGAAATAGGGCAAGATCAGGATAATATGCCAACATTCTGGGAAAATACATGATGTGCAGAATGAAACAGGATGTCACCTATGAGATCCTCCCACTGTCACGTAGGGATACTGCATTCATAGGACAAAAAATTCTGATGTACGGACAAGACTTGGAATAACTTATGTAAATCAAAGTCATAGCGCATAAGGAAAAGATAACTTTTGTGAAGAAAGAATAAAATTCTGGTTGACATTTCACCTTTCCCAGGTGAGAAATAAATTGTAGAAATATAGGTATGAGGACCCAGCATGCAGGATAGTTCAATCGAAGGCAAGAAGATCCAGATCTCTGGGGCCTTAGTTCAGGCAGTTAATCTAATAAAGGCAAATTGAGGGCTGCACTGGGTTTGAGCACTAGGCATGCCTGGGCTGTGGGATAACGTAGAAGTTTTCAGTCCTACCCACTTCCTAACGACGGCACTTTGGACACAAGGGTTTGCTGGTTCCTCTTTGGATTAGAAAGGAGAGTCTCAAGCTGTTATTTCAACTGTCTCTTTCTAATGCCTTTTCTCATATTAATTCTGGGGAGCTGTTGCTCCCATGGAGCTTTCCAGTTCCAAGCCACTGTCTCCAAAAGCCCTAGGATCGCAGATATCCCTACCTCGAGTGCCATTCGAGGTCCCTAAGTTTGGCTTCAGCTTGGTGTTGATCCGATTAAAATGACATTTGATTGTAAGTCATGCTAAATCATACAGTTTTAACCGAGAGTTGGAAAATATGGCCAGAAGATTTTTTTTTTCTTTCCCAGCACAGCACATGATCTTTTTCTTTACAATAAACTGACATTTCTAGAGAACCATGCCCTCACTGTCTTTTGCTTCAGCCTAAGCCACTCATTTTACCTGAAGTCAAGCTGCCCTTTATTGTGTATACTTTTTGCCTTATCCCTGAATGCATTTGAATAATGAATACGGAGTTTAACCAAGCCCTTCTCAAATGCTAATGTGCATAAGAATCACCTGCAGATCTTGTTAGAATTGCAGATTCTGATTCTGTAGGTCTGGGGTAGGCTGAAATTTTTCATTTCTAAGAACTCCAGCGGACAGCTGATGATTCTGGACCAACCAAGGACCACTTTGGGAGTAGTAAGGATTTAACCTTTTAGAGGGCTGCTAATTCTCTTAGGAGTCTGTTACTGGAATGAATCAACAATTTGAAAAAGCGATTAGAGCATTATCGCTCAATCAGCAAAGATTCTTTCTCTCTGTTGTTTTAGTTTAGTTTTGCTCTCCCTCTTTGTTGGGGAGGGAGGAACAACTCTATTCTGACAATTTTCTTGCCAAGGAAATGCAATGGTAGGACAGGAAGAGACAAATACTGGGTTCTTCAGGACCTTTATATCCTCTCAAATGTAGACCCAATCAAAATTCAAGTAAACTGATCATCTGAATCCCCTGAGCTGAACAGGAAGCCACCATTACTCCCTGAATCAAGTGGTCTGAGCAAAGAATGTCATCATGCCCCCTTTATTTCTCTCCAGGTGAAAAATTGTAACCAAACTAAAGTCCACTGTCTCCTTCCTTTCTGCTCATGTATAATGCAGAGAGAAGGGTTGCTCTAATCTATTATTTTGAAGACCCATTTACAATACCCGGGTCTGTTACTCAAGGGCTCACCTTAAATAAAGACAATTTTCATGACCTCATAACACTGTCAGTTGCCCACAAAAGGGGGAAAAATGACATTGTGTATCTGGTGCCATGCTTAGCCAACTTCTTTTCTGCAAGCACTACCCCTCCCAAGTTGGTTCTCTAGGGTAGAATTGGAGGAAGTGAACTCTTGATCAGAGACACGCTAACCAGGCAGAAAGTTCTGACTCGGCAGAGACTACTGCATTCATCACTTGGGTAGAGACAGTAGAATGCAAGGGGATCATGAAAACGTTATCAGAAAATGAAATTACATGACTTTCACGTGCTTTGAAAATGACCTATTTTATCAGGGTTTATCCAAAAATAAACACCTAATTCCATTTACTTCCTTTCTTACCAAGTACTTTTTCACTTACTAATCTAAATGCATTAATTTGGCTTTACACTTGTTGTGTTTCTCTGAATTCAATTTTGATCTCTAAAAAGCAGTGCACAAATTCAGGCCAATTTCTCTCCCTCTCTCTTCATTAACTCGTAATTCTGTTTTATCTCCAGATAGTCTTTGATAATAAATGAAAGATTTCAGGACAAACTCTAAACCAATATTTACTGAGTATCTGCCTTAGGTTAGGCACTTTTGTAACTGGTGAAGCAAGACAGTTAAAAGAATGAGAAAGGAAAGAAAGAAAGAAAGAAGAAAGAAAGAAAAAAAGAAAGAAAGAAAGAAAAGGAAAGAAAGGAAAGGAAAGGAAAGGAATGAAAGAAAAGAAAAGAAAAGAAAAGAAAAGAAAAGAAAAGAAAAAGTTCTTTCTATTATGAGCTTTCACTGTTGCCGAGGGAAACAGATCCATACTCTGTCAGATGATATTAAGTGCTATTAAGTAAAAGAAAACATTTACTGGGTATAGGGCATACCAAGGTTGAGGTCAGACCAGTAGGCAATGAGAGGGCAAGCCAAAAGGTCAATGCTGAAAGAACCAACATGCAGAGGGAACAGGAAGTGCAAAGCACTGAGGGGAGGTGATGCTCGAGAAACAGCAAAGAAGCTAACATCCCTGCAAGAGAGAGAGGGCAGGACAGGAAGTCTCAGATCTGGCCAGAGCCCTCATCCCCAAGGGCATGCAGGCAGCAAAGTGAAGTTGCCCTAAAACCGAATCTTGGCACTCCTCTATAGAAACCCAAGATGTGAATAAAAATACAGAATGTGGGTAAAGTGTAGGATTCATTATCTTAAAGAGATGACAGAGGTTTGGGCACGGAAATGTGCGTAATAGGATGGTTCGCATTGTGTACATTTGATGACGACAGTGCTTTGGAGTAGAGTGTTATCATTCTCATCTCATAGCTGAGGGAACTGCAAAAGGTAACTGGTGACATGATGTGCCATCGAAGTGATAAACATCGTGGTATCTCCCCCAGTAACACCTCCATTCACTGATGCCTAAGGGCTGTCCAGGCAGGTGGAACAAGAGAAAGGAACCGATGCATTCTTCCCTTCTAAGTTAATGATTCTAGGTCTGAGCGTAAACCAGAAAAGCTTTGGACAGATGCATGGTCCACATTATTTTTTTTTTCCTTTTAACATTCCCATAGGCTGGGGTGGATGAGCAGGGGAGAGAGTGAGGTCATAATAGGAAGAAAGCCAGGTCTGGGCAAAACATATTGGGCACCAGGGCCAGAAGTTATGGTAGGTACCAGGTAAGTATTTGGAAGTCCGCAGTTGGAACTCAAATGGGAAGTGATGTTCACGTGTGCCGAGCAGACACCTGTGACATCCATGCCCATCTGTGTGATTACACTCTGGGGAGGCACAGTAAAGCAGGCACTTTGCCAGCCAGTCCTTGTCCTACAGGAGGAAGTCTCTCCTCTCCTCTACCACATGGCCTGATGCAATAGTCTCCGGAGCCTAACAGCTTGGACAGCCTCCCTCTCCAATCCGGGACAATGGAAAGAACACAGAACAGAGTTGTACCCTCCGCACCCGGTGGTTGGTTGGTGGAGAGAAATGGAAACTCCCCGAATGGCCAAGTTGAAACAAAACGGAACAACTCGACGTTCAAGCTTCCGCCTCCATCCCAATCTGTGCATTTTTGCCTTAAAAGTGGTAGACTTGAGGGGCGCCTGGGTGGCTCAGTGGGTTAAGTGTCTGACTCTTGGTGTTGGCTCGGGTCATGATCTCACAGTTTGTGAGTTCGAGTCCCGCAACGGGCTCTGTGCTGACAGCTGGGAGCCTGCTTGCAATTCTTTGTCTCTCTCTTTCTCTCTGACCGTCACTCTCACCTCTCAAAATAAATAAATAAACAGTTCCAAGTGGTAGACTTGGTATTTTAACCCAGGGCTTCCAAAACTTTGGTCTTTCCATTAGGCCACCTGATCCCATGATAAAGCAATCATTTTAATAGTGAAAATAAATCCACAGCGTATTTTATCCACAAAAACGATATCAGCTTTAGTAAATCTTACCTTCATATTTCCCCCAACATAAAGCAACAGACAAATACTAAAAACAGCAATTGCCAGAATTTATTAAGCTTTTGATATGTGTTAGGCACTGTTGCAAGCATTTTACGTGAATTCCTCATTTAGTCACGCATCACGTATCTCTTCTCCTTACTTTCTATGTCTCAGTTGCGTTAGGCTGCTTCAGGCTTCCAGAAAATGCCAAGTTCTTGTCTGCCACGGGGACTTTGCACTTGCTCATCTCTCCCTGAAACAATATCTCTGCCAAGTTCTTTATAAGGCTTTCTTTCATCTTTCTTACTTAAGTCACTGACTTCAAAGTCCGGGAGGCCCCTCTGGAGGTCTAAAAATAGTTTCCGCTATTCTTGACAAGTATGACATTGTTGCATTTTATGTGTTTTTCACTGTCCCTCTGACCATCTAAAACTACTATCTGTCTGTCTGTATCATCTAGCTCACTCCCCTAGAACATAAATAGCTAGAGCACAAGGACAAGTCTATCTTGTAGCCAACAGGAAAATCGGGCATACTGAGATACCCCATCACTTGCACTAGGAGGGCTAACATTAAAAAGACAGGTCGGTGTTGGTGAGGAAGTGAGGAAATTAGATTCTTTCCACATGGCTGGTAGGAAGGCAAAATGGTGCAGCGGTTTTTGGGATACAGTCTGGTCGTTCACCAAAGGTTTAAACATAAAGTAATCACGTGATTCAGAAATTTCAGTTGTGGGTTTATTCCCAAGAGGAAGGAACACTTATTGTGGCAGAAAAACATGCCAATAACTGTTTACAACAGCATTATTTATAACAGCCCCAAAGTACAAATGACCCAAAAGTTCACCAACTGATGAGGTAAAATAATGTGGTACATCAGTCCAATGAAATATGGGGCAATTAAAAAAAAAAAGTATTGACACATGCTAGACCTTGGAAAAATTATCTTAAGTGAAAGAAGTCACTCACAATATATCATGATTTGTGTGATTTCATTGATTTGAACTGTCCAGAATTGTCAAACCCCTAGAGACAGGAAGTAGATTCCTAGTTGCCTCGGGGTGAGGGCTGAGACATGCACGGTTGTTATAAAAGGGGCCATTGAGAAAGGGGGCTCTTTTTGGGGTAATGAAGATGTTCTAAAATTGATTGTGGTGACGTCTGCACAACACCATGAATATACTAAAGACAATTGGAATTGTACACAAAATGGGGGAATTGTACACAAAATGGGTGAATTGTACAGAATGTGAATTATATCTCAACAACAACAACAACAAAACCAGCATAATAGAAAATAAGGTGCAGGGAGTAAGTAGACTTTATTCTTGATTCCTTTGCCTAAAGATAGAACAATTTTCCATTTCATATATATATATATATATATATATATATGACTGCTTTAATATATATATGTATTTCCATTTCATATATATATGACTGCTTTTATATATATATATTTGCTTTAATATTATACATATATATATA
>NW_026057576.1:72672384-72773694 GCF_023721935.1 Panthera uncia
ATATGTATATATATATATTAAAATGTATATATGTATATATATATATATACACACATACATATACATATGTATTAATTTGATAAGACCTATGATTATAGAAATGCATGGAATTTCAAAGCCTATTATTTTTAGTTGTCATATCCCAGCAAATATCTTCTTCAGATATTAGAATAAAGAAGCAGATCCATTGTTTTTAAACTAAGTCCTTTAAATATATTAAGAGGATTTCTTGCAACAGCCGTTTTCAATTATTTAATTGATCATCTTTTTTTCATCGTTCCATCACATAGGTGTTTATTTGTATTCACTAGTTTTCTATTTTATTTTTGTGCCACAAAGAGCATGAATTTTGAGTCAACGGAGTAGTGCGTTGAAATTGAATGGCTGCATTATTTTGGTCAATTTCTCTTTCTAAGTAGAATTCACACACAATGTGTGAATCCTAAATTGATCTGCTTAACTTAAAAATAGAAAAACAAAACAAAACAAAACAAAACAAAAACTATTGACAAGACGTGTTGCCTTTGGGGAATATATCTTTAAATGTGCTATTTATTTAATATAAATGGTTAATGCTTCTAAATTTCCATCAAAGTAAAGTACTCAATGTTGTTTGTCTGCTATAGAGACTAAAATACTGTGGTCATTTCAAGAAATTTCTTGTAATTTCTTTGCTGTTGCCTACTTACGTTAAAACATAACTTAATATCACATGTAGAAACAAATCATTTGAAGAATTGTACATGAACCCTCATTGGTAGAAATTTTATACCGAGGAGGAGGACTTCATTTTTAAGCTGAATAAGTAATTCTTTTAGCTCAAAAACTGGTGTTTACCAGTTGCTGGGTATGCACACAGATAAAGTGAAAAAAAAAGTAACCTGAAATTATTTTAGCTGTAAGGGGTATTCAGAAAACAGGATGCCCAACTGTAGTTGAACATCTCTCACTCTCTCTTTCTTCCCTATACATTTTTTTTCTTCCCCAAACATTTATGGATCAAATACATTCATGATTATGAGGGATGAAGCCCATGCGTATTTCTGAAACCATTGAGATGTTACTCAGGAAGGCTTCATGTTAAAGCTGGCGTTTCATGAATTGATCTGAATTGTCAACATGTATAATAAACAAATGACATTAATTCGCTTTGTACAAACAAGTATTAATAAATGAAAAACGCACATTATGCTTTATTTCAAGTGTTAACTCATTTGGAAGTGCTTGAGGAATGTGCTATTATTATATAACTACATCAATACTTATAAAGTCTTAGACCTTTTGCTATAGTGTTTTCTTAGGTCCAACATTAAATCAAAAGATAGTCTTTGCATTATTGTCATTATGGAAGATTGGGTGCAAATTAAAATAACAAGAATAATGTTTTTTATCTTGCCACAACCATGTATGTCCACATTTAAAAGCTTATCTAGCAATGGATTCTTAAGCTTTGTAGAAATAAGCTTTTCAATTCTGATAGCGTTGCTTCCTGGCCGCCCTGCCGACACAAATGGACCCATATTTTCTGCAAGCTATTTGCAAATGTGTGAACCATCTGTGGCTGAATGATTAGGGGAGTGCAGGAATATGTATCCTGTATTTGGTCCCCATTGGCCATTTATTTCTGTTTTATTGTTTTAATTATAAAGACTAATCTCCATTGTGACTGTTATGTGGCATTTGCATGTTAAAAAGTGGCCTCAAATATTCATGTACTTTTAAATTGCACTATAATTTTGAGAGATATTAATCTGAGATTAAGTTGGGGTATCACTGCGTGTTGCTGGAATGGGTCTGCGCTGCATAGTGGTACTGAGACTGGAAGTTACATTTCAATGTTAACTGACTGTTACATGACAAGTAAACAGGTTTAATTGTATTATTCACCTCATTGACTTTAATGAGTCAATAATAAATGTAATAGGCACCTCAGGACCAGATGGCATAGGGTAAAAAGTCCCCATGAATACCATTTTTTCCTCTCAAGTATCTGATAAATATGTTAACTTCCTGTGTTGTGGCAATTGGTGAAATTTCTTAGCAGCTGGTCAGTTACCCTACACTGCGGGGGCCACCGGGTGTGGTTTACAGCGTTAAGTCTCAGCTTTACATTGGCAGAGAGAGTTAAGAGTAAAAAAATATGCCCTCTTTCAGAACTACGATGTTGTCATTGAACAATTGTATACAATTATTTAACTCAAACGAATGTTTAGGGAATGCCTCTGAAAGTGATCATGTAATCAGTCTGAGAGTTAAGAAGAAACTTCCTAACGTCAAAATGCCAATTTCAAAGGCATATTAGTCGTTTGCCCTTTCTCAACACGTTTTCCCCTGGTCTTTGCTACTTTCTTTAGCACACACACAGGGTTTAACATGGTGCTAATTGGCAAAGTGGCAGTAACATATATGGTGGAGGGAGCCCCCTTTAACTGGTAACAGTGGATTTGTCTTCCATCTTTATGTTTGCAGTCTGCTTTATGAACAGCACTTATCGGTGTCCTCTCTTAATAAAACTCTTCTTTTTAAAAAAAGAATCAAAATACTTCCCCCCAGGGGCCCCTGGGTGGCTCAGTCGGTTAAGCGTCCGACTTCGGCTCAGGTCATGATCTCATGGTTCGTGCTGACAGCTCAGAGCCTGGAGCCTGTTTCAGATTCTGTGTCTCCCTCTCTCTCTGCCCTTCCCCTGTTCATGTTCTGTCTCTCTCTGTCTCAAAAATAAATAAAACATTAAAAAAAATTAAAAAAAAACAAAAAACTTCCCCCCGGGTGTAAAAAAAAAAAAAAAAAAAGTCCATTCTCAAGTTAGTGTTGAAATGTTGCTTTGGCAACCAAGGAAATACTGTCAATAGTTTCATATGTTACTCTGTTCTTGGAAAAGCAAGTAGATACTCACCTTATTAACTTACTATTATAGCAAAATAGAATTCCTTTCTCTTCTGGTAAAACTTCAGAACCCATAAAAGACACTAACCCCTAGTCGAGACTACAGCACATTGAACGTTACTGAGGTAAAAGGAAAACAGTCTGGTAAAGCCGCTCGCCGGCTTATCTTCATGACTGAAGTTTATTCGATTTTGCCATGAATTTGGTTTTTTTAAATATTTATTTATTTTATTTATTTTAGGGTTTATTGAATTACCTAGAGAGAGAGAGAGAGAGAGAGAGAGTGTGCACGAGCAGGGAAGGGGCAGAAAGAGAGGGAGAGGACCCCAAACAAGCTCCATGCTGTCAGCACTGAGCCCAATGTGGGGCTCAAACCCACAAACCATGAGATCACATTATGAGCTGAAGCCAAGCGCTGAACACTTAGTGGACTGAGCTGCCCAGGTGCCCCTTTCCCATGTATTTAGTACTTAAAGTTTTGGTGACAGCTAAGTGCTATTGCTGTCCAGGGCACTTCGCACTTGTGCTGATTTGATGGCAGGGTAACAAAGCTGTTGCTGGGCCTACCTAAGAAAGGACATCTTTGGCGATGGTGGGTGTGTGAGAAGGTGCCTTCATATTAGTCGTGGCTCTCTTTCCTCTCTTGGCTACGGTAGATTAGAGCTGTTTTCTCTGAAGAAGGTAAAAAAAAAAAAAAAGAGACTCTTCTTCATAATTTATAATTTCACATTTTCTCCGAGAGAATGAAACCCAACTCCTGGAAATGACAGAACAGGTAGTTGAGAAAAAAAATCTCTGACTGAGAAAAATGAGAAAAACTGGATCATCTTTTCACATGTAGGAATGGCTTGAGAAGCTTCCAGGATCCATCATGACTGAACTGCGTTTGGAGACTTTAGATCCTCTAGGGAAATCCTGGTGATTCCGGAAGGTATTGTAGAGACATTGAGAAGAAAACTGGAGTTTTGACATCCTCTGATAATATAGGATAAAAAATGTAACTTCAGGATACACTAAAAAAGTGAGGCAGTTTGACTAAGCAACCTAAAATTAATCTTGGATTTAAAAATAAAAGCTCGGTGCGCCTGGGTGGCTCAGTCGGTTAAGCGGCCGACTTCGGCTCAGGTCATGATCTCACAATCCGTGAGTTCGAGCCCTGCGTCGGGCTCTGTGCTGACAGCTCAGAGCCTGGAGCCTGTTTCAGATTCTGTGTCTCCCTCTCTCTGACCCTCCCCTGTTCATGCTCTGTCTCTCCCCATCTCAAAAATAAATAAAACGTTAAAAAAAATAATTTAAAAAAAATAAAAAATAAAAAATAAACTCAAGTAAAATAGTAAGAGGAATAAGAGAGAGAGCAGCTACATTGATGACTGAGACCCTGTTGCTTGAAAAAAGATAATATTGAACTGCCATTCATTGTCCCTCGCCTTCTGACAGAGGAAAATATTTCCTAAAGAAAATAAAACATTCTCTTATATCTCAAACTATTACTCAGTTTTTTGTTTTGTTTTGTTTTGTTTTTTTATTAACAATATTTTCTACCAAGGAAGCAAAGAGGAAAAAACAATATTTTTTAAGAGGAAAAAAAAAAACAGGGTAAATAAAGGCAGAGAATGGACATGACACACAAAAGAGCTACGTCTAACATGTTCAAGAAGTTAATTACAAATCAATAGTTTCCACAGAGGAATAGAAACCATATAAAAAGGAGCCAAGGAAAACATATAGCTGACTTATGAACTATGCGCAACTAAAAATGCAATAAATATGTTAAACCATTCTTAGATGTTCTGCTTAGGGCTTTGTACGTAGCAAAGCAGCCCCCTCGTTTTGATCTGTTGAAAGTCAGCGTTCAACACAAGGGTTTTAAGAAAAAAGGAAAAAAATAAACACTAAATACATTTATCAGTAGAGTAGATGCAACTAAAGAGAGAATGAGTCAACTAGATAGCATATCTGAAGGATATATCTCCCCCAGAGGAACGGGCTAAAACATTGAAAGTACAAACAGACTTCAGAGATATAAGCATACAAGTAGAAAAGCTTAATTATACATAAAATTGGAACTAGTAAGTGCAAGAAACAGAGAATAGAATAGAGAGTATATTTCACAAACAATAATAGAAAACTTTCAGAACTAATGATAATTAGCAGGACACTAGTTAAAAGCACTACAATTGAACTAGAGTGTATTATGCTAAGCAAAATAAGTCAGTCAGAGAAAGACAAATATCATAGGACTTCATTCATATGTGGAATTTAAGAAGTACAACAGGTGAACATAGGGGAAGAGAAGGAAAAATAAGATAAAAACAGAGAGGGAGGCAAACAGGAAGAGACTCTTAAACACAGAGAACAAACTCAGGGTTGCTGGAGGGGAGGTGGGTGGGGTGATGGGTTAAATGGGTGATGGAAATAAGGAAGGCACTTGTCGGAATGAGCATTGGGTGTCACATGCATGTTAACTAATGTTAAGTACTACACTGCATGTTAACTAATTGGAATGTAATTCAATTTAAAAAATAAAAATAAAAAATAAAAAAATAAAAAATAAAAGCATTACCATCCCCAAGCAGATTTATGCATACGCAGACACACACATAAGGTACATCATAGTAAAACTGCTAAACAGCAGAAATTATGACAAAAATCTTAAGAGTGTTCATCAAATTCAGACAAGTTACATTCAAAGGAAAATAATAAGACCCAAACTAAAATAATTGAAGCTATAAGATAATGCAGTTATGTTTTCCAAGTGTTTCAAACAAATAAACAAAATACAGCAAAAACTATCAACCTAGAATCCCATGCCCATTTAAGAAAACAATGTTTCTTTTTTTTTTATTTTTTTTTAATGTTTATTTATTTTTGAGACAGAGAGAGACAGAGCATGAATGGGGGAGGGTCAGAGAGAGAGGGAGACACAGAATCTGAAACAGGCTCCAGGCTCTGAGCTGTCAGCACAGAGCCCGACACGGGGCTCGAACTCACGGACCGCGAGATCATGACCTGAGCCGAAGTCGGCTGCCCAACCGACTGAGCCACCCAGGCGCCCCAAGAAAACAATGTTTCTTTTATATATTTCATTTCATTTCTTTTTTTTTTTTATTTTAAAGAGAGAGGGCATGAGTAGGGGAGAGAGGCAGAGAGAGGGGGAGAGAAAGAATCCCAAGCAGGATCCATGCTCACTTCACAGGTCACAACCGTGAGATCATGACCTGAGCAGAAATCAAGAGTTGGATGCTGAACTGACTGAGTCACCTAGGTGCCCCAGAAAATAATCTTATTTACAGTTGCACCCAAAATAATAAGATACCTAAGAATAAACCTAACCAAAGAGGTGAAAGACATGTACTCCGAAAACAATATAACGCTGATGAATGAAATCAAAGACGACGCAAAGAAATGAAAAGGCATTCCATGCTCATGGATTGAAAGAACAAATATTCTTAAAATGTCCATACTACCCAAAGTAATCTACACATTGAATGCAATCCCTAGCAAAATACTAACAGCATTTTTCACAGAACTAGAGCAAACACTCCTAAAATTTGTAGGAACCACAAAAGACCCTGAATAGCCCAAGCAATTTTGAAAAAGAAAAACAAAGCTGGATGTGTAATGATTCCAGGTTTTAACTTATATTACAAAGCTGCAGTAATCAAACAGCATGGTGCTGGCCCAAAAATAGACACATAGATCCATAGAACAGAATAGAAAACCCAAAACAAGTCCACAGTTACATGGCCAATTAATCTTTGATAAAGCAGGAAAGAATATACAATGGAAAAGTCTCTTCAACAAATGTTGTTGAGAAAACTGAATAGTAACATGCAAAAAAAAAAAAAATGACACTGGACTACTTTCATACACCATACAGAAAAATAAATTCAAGATAAAGACCTAAATGTGAGACCTGAAACCATAAAAATCCTTGAAAAGAACACAGGTAATAATTACTCTGACATCAGCAGTAGCAACTTCTTACTAATATGTCTCCCAAGGCAAAGGGAAATAAACTCTTGGGACTTCATCAAAAACAAAAAAACAAAAACAAAAAACAAAAAACAAACTTTTGCACAACAAAGGAAATAGTTAAACAGTCAACAAAAGTAAAAGGCAACTTACTGGACAGGAAAAGATATTTGTAAATGACATATCCGATAAAGGGTTAGTGTTCAAATGACATATATCTATAAAGGGTTAGAACTCACTCCGCAAAAATCAAATAGTCCAATTAAAACGGGCAGAAGACACGAACAGACATTTCTCCAAAGAAGACATACAGATGGCCAACAGACACATGAAAAATGTCCATTATCACTCATTATCAGGGAAATGTAAACAACACTGCAATGAGATATCCCCTCATACCTTTCAGAATGCCTAAAATCAAAAACTCAAGAAAGGATGAGTGTTGGTGACAATGCGGAGAAAAAAGGAGCCCTCTTGCATTGCTGGTGAGAATATAAACTGGTGTAACCACTGTGGAAACAGTACGGAGGTTCCTCAAAAAGTTAAAAATAGAATTACCATATAATCCAGTAATTCCACTACTGGGTGTTTACCCAAAGAAAAAGAAAACACTAATTCAAAGGGATATCTGCATCCCTATTAGATTGAAGCATTATTTACAATCGCCAAACTATGGAAGCCATCCAAGTGTCCACCATCCATGGATGGAAAAATACAAATGATGTGATACATATTACTCAGCTATAAAAAGAAATGAAAGCTTGCCATTCGCAAGAACGAGGATAGAGATAGAGAATACAATGCTAAGCAAAATAAGTCAGAGAAAGACAAATACCATATGATTTCACTTATATGTGGAATTTAAGAATCAAAACAAGAGAGCAAAGGGGAAAGAAGGGGAGAGAGAGAGAAAGAGAGAGAGAGAGAAACCAAGAAACAGACACTTACTACAGAGAACAAACTGGTGGTTACCAGAAGGGAGGGCAGTGGGGGATGGGTGAAGTAGGTGACGGGGATTAAGGAGGGCACTTGTCCTGATGAGTACCTGGTGATGTACTGAAGTTTGACTCACTGTATGGTACACTTGAAACTAATAGAATGTTGTGATTTAATTATACTGGGATTAAAATAAATAAAATAAAAACAAAACAGAGCAAAATAAAATAAGGAAAGCTCTCCCGCCAGTGTGTGTGTGTGTGTGTGTGTGTGTGTGTATGTGTGTGTATATATACATACTTTGAAAATACCTACACAAACAAAAACAGATCATCACCAGTAGAACCATGCTAAAAGATCTACAAAAAAATCATGTTCTTCAAAATGACCCAATGTGGAAACTCAGAGCTAAAGAGTATAACAAAGAGAAAAACATGTAAACATGTAGGTATATTTATAAAAGCAAACTGAATGTTTTACACAAACATGATAACTTATTTTTTTGAAGTACGCATATTATCTACATATGGGTCAACCATTGCATATAAATCTGGTAATGGAAATGTATGTAAATTACTTCAAGGCCACATGGAACGTTTATGAAAATAACCCGTTTCTACCCTGTGATCCTCAAGGAATGGGGATCTTTGCACCCATCAAGGGACACTTGCTAATGTCTCAAGACATTTTGATGATAACGATATAGTGGACAATGCTGTGCTGCTGGTGGGTAGGGACCAGGGATGCTGCTGAACAACACACCCCCACAAGAAAGAACTATTTCATTCCAAATGTCAATAGCACCATGGTAGAAAATCCCTGTTCTAGACCATAAATCAAATTGTCAGAAAATTCCAAAAAAATGAAATCACACAGAATACACACTGTGAATAGTATGTCATTAAATTTGGAAAAACAACACAAAGATAACTGGAAAATTCCCACTATTATGTAATTGGGAAATTACATCCTAGACTTTTCAAAAATCCAGGAGGCAAATGTTGATGGGAATTGAAAATGTTTAGAATTAAATATTATTTAGAACTTAGATTTCAAACTCAGCACACACAAATAAAATTGCATCAAAGGAAAATGTCCATGTCATGAACGTCATTGAGAAAAATACAGAATAAAATCAATTCAAGAAGTTAAAAATAGAACAAGTCAACTCAAAGATAATAAAAGAAAAAAACCAATTTCAAAAACTTAACGGAACAGGAAAATGTTTTATATCAATTCGAATCCATTTATGATAAAAAATCATCACTAAATAGAAAATGGAAGAGATTTCTTTTACTAAAGTATCTACAACTGGAGATCAAAAAGTATTGGGAATACTGTTTAATATAAGAAACGAGGCACAAATAACTAATATCATAAATGGAAAACAAAACATCATCACAGATTCTACAGAATGAGATGATACTGTGACAAACTTAAAAAAAATTCTTTTTTGAAGGTTGCCTGGGTGGCTGGTTCACTCAGTTAAGCGTTTGACTCTTGGTTTCTGCTCAGGTCATGATCTTTCAGTGTGTGGGTTTGAGCCCCACATTGGATTCTGCGCTAAGTACGAACAGTGCAAAGTCTGCTTGGGATTTTCTCCCTCTCTCTCTGCCCCTCGTCTGTTCATTCTCTCCCTCTCTCCCTCTCAAAATAAATAAATAAAACTAAAAAAAATGGGAAAAAAGAAATACATTTGAAAATTTATGTAAAATCAACAGATTTCTAGAAAAAGAATAGCATTGTGTCAATATTAGTCACCATTTTTTTATAGTCTTACTGTGGTTTTCTAAGAGAATGCCCTTGCATGCAGGAAAAGGTACTGAAATATTTAGTGATAAAGTGTATCAACTTTGATACTTACTCTCAAACAGAAAAAAAAAAGTGTATGTGTGTTTGTATGAATGTGTGTGTGTGTGTGTGCATCAGAAAGTATATCAAAATTTTAAAAACTTGGAAATATCAAATAGGTTGCTATTCAAAAACTTCTCACTATTAGCGGGAGTGCATTTGGTCTAATGACTCAGAATAACGTGGGCAAATATCTTCTAATACTGAGAATATGCCTGACATATCAAGACGTTGCACAGCAAATGTAACGTACATGCAGATACAAGTAAGCCAAAAGTCTGTTCCAAACACTAACGTGAAACAACTCAAAAGTCCATCATAAATAGAATGGATAAACAGTAAGTGTACCCTTTATAAAATGGGATTGGATAGCAATGAAAGTAAATGAACTATCGTTACATAAAATGACACGGATGGAAAGATGCAAACTGAAATGATTACCTACTTTATGACCCTGTGCATATGAAATTGAAAACCAGACAAACTCAATGTATACTGTAGAATCCTGGAAAGTGATGACAGATGGGTAGGGATCCAGGTCACGAGGGGGCGTCTGGGGTGCTGATCACGTTCCATTATTTAAGCTGGGACGGTACTTCTGCACTTGTATTCAGTTTGAAATTATTAATTGAGCTATATGATCCTGTTTTGTGCACTCTCCTGTGGCTTCATTCTTCAACAGAAAATGTGTGGGGGCGCCTGGATGGCTCAGTTGGTTGAGCCTCCCACTCTTGATCTCAGTTCAGGTCACGATCTCACGGTTCATGTGTTGGATCCCTGCGGCGGGCTCTTTTCTGACAGCGTGGAACCTGCTTGGGATTCCCTCTCTCCCTCTCTCTCTGCCCTTTCCCTGATCGCTCTCTCTCCTTCCCCAAATAAATAAATGGTTAGGAAAAAAAAAAACAAAAACAAAAACAAAATGTTTAGAAATAGAAAAAAAATATGCATGTAGACAATTGTAATCGACCCTGTGAATTTATCATCTTTCCATTTTACTGGAAGTGAATCGCATCTTCTAAACATGTACTCACAGTGCATCTTTTCCTCTAGGTCAAGTCCCCTTCATCATAACCCTACCTCCTGACTCTAATGATCTGTATTCAAAACGAAGAAACTCCAGGAGACTGACTGTCCCTCATCAGTGCCTGATGAAAACAGGCGAGGTCAGATTGAATAGCATTTGTCCAGCACAGGAAACCGAATCAGGTTTTCCCAATTCTAGATCTGAACAAAGATCTGTTTTAAAATTTGAGAGAGTCCCTTGAGCATACCTTGGGTGCCTGATTTAAAAATACTCTTCCCAGGGGCGCCTGGGTGGCTTGGTCGGTTAAGCATCTGACTTCTGCTCAGGTCATGATCTCAGGGTCCGTGAGTTTGAGCCCCGCGTCGGGCTCTGTGCTGACAGCTCAGAGCCTGGAGCCTGTTTCAGATTCTGTGTCTCCCTCTCTCTCTGCCCCATCCCTCTTCATGCTGTGTCTCTCTCTGTCTCAAAAATAAATAAACGTTAAAAAAAATAAATAAATAAAAATAAAAATACTCTTCCCTAGAAATATTTATAGAAACCCCAAATCTAAGCACTTTCGTGTATCACTGAACCTTAACATTGAACACATTACGTTCTGATGGCCAGTGAACAGCATTCCCTTCATTCATTAATTCATTTGTAAATGTGCAATCATATTGTGTCTACCCTGAAACAAGCACTTTTCAAAAGGCCTTTGAATTGACATTCCAGGATCCCTGAATAACTTCTTAATCTTCCCCTACCAGTTAACCTCACTGGCATCAGAATCTGCATATGGTGCAGACTCGTCAATAGGACAGAATGTGTTTCCTTTTGAGGAGTGATGTTTATCCTTCTATTTTGTGTTATGCTCAGAATGAGTCTGTTCTGTACCTTTGACAATCCAGACAGATGTTCCTGTGAAATATTGTGCCCTGTAGCCCTAAGCACTTCACTGTTTGCGATGCCCATAAAATATAATATGTGATTATTCTTGAAATCATTTGAAAATATTCTTCTCCAGCATTTAGAGGAAGTAGAAATAGTAAAATCACATAAAAAGATACATTTAAATAATGGTAAATTCCTTTGGACGCATAAAAATAATTTCGTGTCCTATCAGGGCAATATCATTAGACCTCAGTGAGAATAGATAATCATTTTAGAATGACAGTAATTCTGAAGACAGAAAAGTAAAAAAACACCATCAAAAATGCACAAAATCCCAAAATGAATGTTTATGTGATGATGGAAAATTCTCAGAAAACGCTCATTTCTGTGAAATTACCACAGACTTAGTTATGAGAGTAAATGGGAAGAAAAGGGGTGAAAATAAAATGGTGATTTCTGTCTTTCCCTTAGGAGACTGTCAAACTTCATTCAAGAAAAAGAAATAAATAGTAGTCTGAATTAACTTGTATTGTGAGCTCCCGTCGGAAAAAAAAAATGAGATAAAAATGAAACAGTGTGCTAATTTTCTACCAAGTTAAAACTTGTAATTCGTTTATAGCTAAGCATTTATCCAAGGCAGGAAACTACGAAAGAAAAGCATGGTATAATAATTGGTTTTTCACATTTATATTTATAAAGATTATGATAAAAAATACTCATAATTATGCTGCCAGTGTTATAGCATAATCTACCAATAGTTGGATAGATCAAAAGGGAAACATCAAACAATGAAAGCCATGTTAGAAGTCCCTTAAGGAACTCACGCTCTAAGTATCCATAAACAATACATGTACATGTGCATTTTTACAAAACATTATCTATACATTATGGGTACTCAGCTACAAATGTTGAGCAATATTCTAAACGACTTGAATATTAGTTTTAAAAGGTTTTAGACAAGTAAAGCCCATGGTGGGGTGGGGGGGGCAGATAATGGACTTTAAAAAGGTGTTTTAAGGAGAGACAAATTTTGGTAGAGAAAGAGAACTATGTTCCTGATGGGGTATGTCATACATGTAAAAGCCCAGTGGGGACAGAGACTAAGCTACGGTTAGAAGTGAAATTAAGGTCTGCCTTTGTGTTTTGCCAGATAATCTCTCCCCTTTTTTTGAGAAAATTGATTTGTTGATGCCAGTTTAAGAGATCTATTTGCAATCTCTCTCTCTCTCTCTCTCTCTCTCTGTCTCTCAAAATAAATAAATATTTGAAAAAAAGGGGGCACCTGGGTGGCTCAGTCAGTTAAGGGTCTGACTTTGGATTTTGGATCAGGTCATGATCTCACAGTTCTTGGGATGGAGCTCCCTACGGGGCTCTATGCTGACAGTGGATCCTGCTTGGGATTCTCTCTCTCCCTGTCTTTCTGCCTCTCTCTCTCTCTCTCTCTAGTTTCGGGCCCATTAGGTGTAGAATGATGAGTTAAATCCTGAGGTTTTCTACATAGGGAAAACCCTGTTACCTAAAGAAACTCCGTGGAAGTTAGGTGATTTGGTTCAAAAAGCACAACAGTGCAGAGTGTGGGCTCCAGATCAAACAGAGACGATTCCAGATTCTGACACATTTGCTTAGTAGCTCTTGGTTTTTAGACAAGTTAGTTAGCCTCTCTTTGCCCCAGTTTCCTCATCTGTGAAATGGAGACTAATGGTGCCAAGGGGCGGGGGGCGATTTTGCTAGGGTATAAAGTTCAGAAAATTCTAGACAATCCTCTCGAGGTGTTATTTTAACTAAAGTACTTGCTATTTTCCATGCATGCATAACAAGCAGGCACTCACCCACCCGCCCTTCTGGCATCTCACTCACATGGTTCCTATAATACTGGCTGAATTGAATGCTCCCGAATTGTGGGACACATGGGGCAAGGGTCTGAGAGTCGAGACCACCCTCCCCTAAAAGAGCGAGGACACAGAGTTCTAAAACTGTTCTACTTCCCACATGACGTGTTCTATATATTAGCATGACTTTTCTATTTCTGCAATTCTTGCCAGGCAGATAGCTTGATTTCTCTTTAAAGGGACTTCACATCAACCCTGCAGTGGAAAGCATCGAAAGTTTGAGCCCTAAGGTTCTTTGAATCTCTTCCTGCAAAATCCTCACCTCTGCCCTTGACCCAGCCTCTCCCGCTGTGTCCACCAAGAAGGCGATACGCAGCAGGTGTAAGAGCTGTGACTCTGGGGAGTGCCGGTGAAATATGTAGGGTGGTGAACCCTTTGTTGGAGAGGCATTCGTGAAGCTTCGCCAGCGCATAGCACAGTTTTCCCCTCTCAATGTATTTTGAATAAAATGCTATTGATGTAGAGCTGTGTAAGAATTCTTCTGAAATGCACGCAAGGGCAGCTCTCTTTTTAGGGTTAGGGACAATGTCGTATAAAATCGTTTATTGGACTTAAAAAAACCCCAAAAAAGTCCAGAGTGGTATTACTAGCCAAAGAAATAAGATAAATGTGTGTGACTCCGGGGCATTCGGGTGGGCTTTAGAACTTTGCAGGAAGGCCACGCTTGTGAAACTGTACATAAAAATTCATCAATAGGGTGATGGCACGTGAGGTCTGCCACGGGACTCACTCCAGTGTCCTGGGCATCATGTGTGCGTGGGATGCTGATACCAGCAAAACTTCAAAGCTGCCCAGGGGGCAATTTGGGTTTGGAACCTCTCTGTTCCTCCCACACGAATCTCCGCTGTAGAAACCAAAACTTTCACACAGGAAACCAAACATTTATATTCCACGTTCTTGTTCCTTTTATTGCATTTTGAGGGAGCATTACCTCAGTTTGTGTCGATTTATATAGTACATTAAATGTTGTAAATTACCATAAAGTGAAACAACATATCACACGATGATGTCGGAACCATAAATCATGCCTAGTTCCTGCTGCAAACAGATGTTCTTATTTTTAGACCCATGTCAAGATTCATTTTGTTCTTCCAGATTGTGGAGCCAAACTTTAAATTTTCTTATTATCAAAATGAAGTCTTCTATTCACGCTGTCATTTACAAGCCGGGCAAAATGAGTTGCGCAGGCATTCGAGGTAAATCAAATCGCACACGTCACTCTGCCACAATTGGCTTCGAACACGTCAGAGTTCAAACCAGTGAAGATGAAACCGCGATAGACTTTACACGACGGTCTGAGGCGACATCACCAAGCAACGACGACATTGTAACTGCTGTTGAAAGCTCGTTCGATTTAAACAGTGATGATTTTGCCAGAAGTATCACAGTTTATGTCCGAAAACCCTGGCTTGGTGTCTCTTTCCCTCTGGGAATGCTGTCTCATGGATCAGAATCAGGCCCCAGAGGAACGGACGCGCGTCGGGACGCGTGCTGTTTGCTCCTTAAATTCTTCAGTCTGTTTTTCCCACCATCCCCTCCTCTGCCCTCTTCTTGTAAAATTGGAGCTTCAGGTGAGTCACTGTTGAGGCCAACACTTGGCCCATCTGCAATCAGATAAAGATTTTATGCCTCCAGGCAAGGGCTGGGGAGATGAGGACTGTTTGCAAAATGTCACAGGTGTTTGTTTGGAAATCATCTGCGGAAGAGCAAAAATCAACAGAAATCCTTGAGGCGGGGAAAATGAGTCCGAAGCTTGCAACACTGCATCCAAAAATGAATTGCGGGTGCCAGAAAAAAAAAAAAAATCTTCGGCAAAATAATCTGTCTGCAGATAACACAGAATTTAAGAGGGACACTTTCTTGGGTTTTTTTTTTGTGTGTTTTCCATGTTGATGCGCATGACATTAAGTGGCCTGTGTTGGAGAGAGAGTCTTTAATTCACAGCCTACTCTAAGTAGAAAGACGATGTTTAAAACTCAGGAACCTCCCCAATAGTTCATATACTCTTTTATGTGTCCAGAGTAACAACTACCCTGATAATTCATATTAAAGAGTGTGAGGTAAACTATGGGAAGGTACATCTTTCAACGATCGAATCCATTGTCAAAAAGTTCAGTTACACGCAAACGTGAGTTTCAAAATATTAGAAAATATTTTGTGAGAATGTTTTCATTTCTCCTTCTTTCATTTTTGACATCAGCGTTATTCAATCTGTCTCTGTGCCCTTCTACTTCCTGCTGACTTTCTTCTCGAATTTTTCTTTGCTGGTGTCTCTTTGCAG
The DNA here is from genome assembly GCF_023721935.1 of Panthera uncia. NCBI lineage: Eukaryota > Metazoa > Chordata > Mammalia > Carnivora > Felidae > Panthera > Panthera uncia. Next base: position 72,688,094 of record NW_026057576.1, read on the forward strand.
TCTCTTTATTTCTGTTTTGCTCTATGCAGGATAATCCTTTCATGCACTTTCCTGATATCATATTTAAAGACTAAAGCCCCCTCCTTCTCTCTTTACACCAAAATAAGAGAAGAGGCGTTTTCAGGAGAATTCTGGAAATTTATAAACTGAGTAACCAGGGTCAAATGCTTATCAGCGGGATGGCGATAATGGGTACGTCGAACATTTGTCTGCAGAAAACCGCAATGTGACCTTTAAGGACTCATGAAAACAAAGAAAACCTTTTGAACTTCAAAAGTACTAATTATTATTAGTATGATTATTAGCGATAGTTGCTAATATAAAGTATTATTTTTCAGGAATAAGCTCTGAAGATAATATATGAGTCACAGAAAAATGCAATGGTATCTTAGAAGTAATGAAAGACCATTATTCAATTTAACTTGCATACTATAAAAACATCTATTATCTTGAGATTTATATTAGTAGATATTAAACAGCAGAAAAATTCCTCAACAGGCAGTTCATATATGATTGAGTTTGTTTCCACTGCCGTTGAAAATTATTTCAAAGACACTTCAAGAGATATATTTGCATCCTCTTGAAACAAAACATTAAATGCAAATGAAATATCTCTAGAATCATTTAGTCTTTCCACTTACCATCATGTCTTAAAATGCCTGGGGACAGTTCAGCACATCAGTCACTGAGGGAATTACTATCTTCCCAGTTTAACTAAATTACAACCAGGAAGGACTTAAAATCTTGTGATTCTATGTTGTGTATTATACAGAGGGTGAGATTTAAAAACTAATAAAAATAATTTTGTTTACGTGGAAGAAATGTGCAAGCCTTGTTTTTCCTGGAAATTTCGAGGGTAAATGTGTTAATCCTACAATAGGCAACTCAGAAACTGATCGAATGAAGCGTCACGTATAAATAATGGAGAGTGTGGGTTACCTCATTTATGGGAAAAATACTCTCCCCAATGAATGAGTGAATTCTCTATGTTGTGTAACTTCTTCCCGTGCTTTGTCGTCCTGTTTACATGAAACTCACCACCACCTCAAGAAACATGCAAGCACTCATATTCAGTTTCGCAAAGATAAAATTAAGTAGATAATCAATTATGTCCAAGAATGTGTGCCAAGACTATCATTGTTATATGAATATTAAACAAGAATAAAACATTATTAATCATTATAAACAGAGCACCACCAATGAGCAATTCCCTTTAATTTTCAGGTAGACACTTCTCATTTTCTAAAACTTGGTATTATTGACATGAAAAGTTTCCATGTTGCAAAACTCATAGCACATGGCATCTGTAAATAAAGAATATTTATCTTACTTATCTTACTTACTGATATCACATTTGTCCTTAAGGAGCGTATCATTTAGCTGGGATGACAAAAATAACAAACAAGATGCACAGCATGATATTAAAAAAAAAAAAAAGCGTGTTGTGAAATATTGGGTGACACAGCTCCTACCACGAAATTTGCAGCTGCTAATGAAGGAGGCAAAGAGGAACCGATGCCCCTGGAGGTGTGAGATGTGAATGGGCTGTCAAAAGATAGGATTTTGCTAAAGAGGGGGAACTGAAAATACAAGGACAGAGGAAGTTGAAGCCACCTCAATGTCAACAGTGTGTTAGGGATTAATGACTTGCTGAGAAGCAGCTAGATCATGGACAAATTCACTTCATTTTTTACAAGTGCATCAGGAACTTTCAAAATTCTTACAGGATTAGTAGGGTGGCTTTTACCCAGGCTAACTGGGTATTAGACGCCTTAAATCTATGATAGTCCAATTGGTGAGAACAGGGTCGTTCAGTATATGAAGAGTTATAAAATTTCCATGACTAACTGATCCATGGAAGAGAATAGAAGGACTGAAGATCTTGAATCTCATCAGGTTCCAGGTAAATGAAAAAAATGTAAATGGCACTAACTAGCCTATTTCAAAAATCATCTCTGTGTTCTCTTCTTCCTTAGTATTTATAGTTTTCAAACAATTTGTAGTTCTTTCTCAGGGCTGGGTCACCATGAGACCAATATCTGTGGACATGAATTAAAAACACAGAAATTATTTCTCAGGGGGGAAAAAACCTTCTGAAGTGGCATTATTAGAAAATTTGGGGAAAATGAGTTGGTTTAAGAACTGTTTTCATCTTGCAAGACTAATCTTTGATTTTTGGCATCTTCACTCTGAGAGTTCTTAGACATTTCATCAATCCCAAAGAAAAGGAATTAATGGACTAGCTGTGGGAATGTGCTTAGAACCAAGTATTTTCTCTTAATTTTCTTCTGTATTTATATTAAGTTAATTGTAATTAGTATGAGTTATAGTACTTATTCAAAATCAGAAGCTAACATTTCAGTATTTCATTAAAGTAATACAAATGGAGTAGCTGAATGATAGTAAGTTTTATCCTATTTTTTTAGAGCTCTTTGAATGAGTTACCGTTCTTATTCTTTTTTTAATTTTTTTTTTAAGTTTATTTATTTTTGAGACAGAGAGAGACAGAGCATGAACGGGGGAGGGTCAGAGAGAGAGGGAGACACAGAATCGGAAGCAGGCTCCAGGCTCTGAGCCATCAGCCCAGAGCCCGACGCGGGGCTCGAACTCACGGACCGCAAGATCGTGACCTGAGCTGAAGTTGGACGTTTAACCAACTGAGCCACCCAGGTGCCCCACCGTTCTTATTCTTTCAGACACTCCTGGATGGAGTGGACGTACAAACGTCCAAATTCTTTCATCGTTAACTACAAAAGGAAGACGTTCACTCTTATGTGTTCTTTCATTTTTACATGGAGCTTTAATGTCCCCCAGTTCTCCCCAGACTGGGTATACCGATGTTAGTATATTCACATTCACACATGTGAATATACCCTGTATTTACATCCTTGGATTTCTTTCCCCAAACGGCCGTTCTCAATTATTTTTGGGAGACCAAAGGTGTCTTATGAACAATTTATCCCCATTCCTCTCATTGCTGTGCACCCTAAATAGGTCCGATGGTGCTGTGTTCAGTTCAAACATTGCTGGAAGTTTGCTGTAGTCAATGAAAACAAACGAGCAAGTATTTCTTCTCCCCACTAAGCTTTACTGTGATGTTTGGTTCCCAAACTACTAAGTCGTCTTTAGCGTAATTCTGGCTTCCCTTCAATAAAACTAAAGAATAATGATATAACAAATCAACTCAGTGACCTTAATGCACATGGATATAATAACCTTGTCCCTACACACACGTGAATACATACACTTAGCCCTTCCTTACTCCTAGATGGTGTTTTAATATCATATTCTGTCCTGACAATCTCCCTTCTCTCTGAATGTGAAAGCCTTTCCCCAAGCAAAGGGATTTAAATTAGGTTATACCAGGATGGAAGTTTTCAATCTCAACAGCCAACACTAATTTAATCCATGTCAGGAATCATGCCGTTTATTGACTGTACTCAAATATCAAGAGGGGATCACAACTTTTGAAAGTGAATCAGCATCTCCTAGTTTTTGAAGCATTGGTTAAATGTGTCCAGGTACAAATGTTCCTCCTGCTTGAGGAAAATTATCTCCGTGCCAATGCCATGACCCATGTAACTGACTTATTCTTTGTTTTCTGTTTATATATGCAATCCAACAAATCATAGCAAATGGCTATGTTCTGTTTGTTCTTACAATATCCAACCTGAAAAAAAAATAGGTTTGGACTTCAGGACCTACCTAGCCTGTCTTTGACAATGTTACTGTGGAACAATGTAGCGTTTCACCTAATATTTCATTGCATTCATTCAAGAATCATCTGCTAATCATCTCCTACAGTTGATCTGTGACAGTTGAGGCATTGTTTCTTTTCGGCCCCACTGGATCCATGTTACAATTTGGGCTAAAGGCATGTAACCTCATAACATCATGCGGAGAGCAGAGAAAAGTTATCTCTATTCATTCAGTCATTCATCTCTTCACTCTCGGTCCTGCACCTTATATGTTCTGGACATGATTACACGCATTTACATCTTTTGAGAGCAGAAAGAAGAAACATGAGAAGAAGGGACCCGGGAGACAGGGAGGCAACATGACCGGAACTGAGGCAGTATTTCCACAAATTTAAGCCAGTTTTGTAGACCCACTGATACCATTCATGAGTTCTCAATGATGCAGTGGAAGAATGAAGCAGGTACAAGCACCGTCTTCATTTTACAGGTGAACAAACCACAGTTTGGTGCGTTTTTGTACTCTTTCCCAAAGGCCGGCACGGCCGTGGAGCTCTGATTTGAGCCAAGAGTTATCTGACTCGTGAGAACTCTAGCTGGACTAATGAACATATGAATGAATGGCTTAAAAATGATTTTGTACTGGACACATCAGATTGTAAGCTCACTCAAACTTTTAGCAGATACGAATTTTGGAATAGAGGCTGATAAATAGAAATGCGGACAGTATGTATTTTAAGCGAGGCAGGCTATGCGGTCTTTGTGATAATTACTCAACTCTGTGGTAGTTACTCAAAGTCCACCTTTGTAACAGGAAGCCAGGTATACACAAGCCGAAAACATGTGAGTATGTGGCTATGTTTCCATATACACTTATTTACAAAAACAGTTGACTGCCAAGATGAATTTAGGAAACACCAGACAGATGACGAGGAAAAGTCATGCTAAGAATAGACTGTGAAGTCTCTATAGGTTACCATGGAAGCTCAGAACCGGTGTCTTTAAATTAGCCCTCCCATTTTTAGAACTTCCTTCAACCAGCCCAAGGGGGCCCTCTTTCCTTAAAATATGTGACTCAGGTGTTCCGTTCATAAATTTTTGGAACAAAATGGCTGCCTACGCTCCTGGCATTCACTTGTCCAGGCTAAGAATTTTATAATGTCGAGGATTTTTTTCTTTCCTCAGATCAAAAGACATTCCAGTCGGATGTATTTCTATCTTAATCCAACCCAAGTGTTAACCAAACACCACTTTTAATAGTGAATACACTTACCATACAATATCCCACATCAAAAACCTTGGCAAAGCTCAAGCCATTTTGAGACGACATAACAATTTACTGTGGTTCAGGACCTGACCTTCTATTGACACTGAGTTCACCAGAAGTCAGGTGTAGTAATATAGCCTTGGAACCCTTTGGGATGGTGGCCTCCGTGACAGCAAGACAAAGGAGTACTTACCCTATATGAAGCACTCACCTTTGAGACCCATCAGTTATAAATAGCCCAGTTGCTGCTTCAGTAGCTGGCTGGCAGCCAGGAGAGAGAGGAAAACAGATTGAGGTGAGCCACAGGGATACCATAAAGGTGGGCAGAAGGCTATCCAATATGAAAGAGACAAAGACATATAAACAAGGGCATTTAAGTGATTAAAGCAGGAGAAAAATCTTATATTGTTATTTTTGTATTAGCTTGCTTGATAATCCCACTTTCTCTCAACTGTACAACATCCCTCATACCCATGGAGAGAATTAACAGGAATTAGAGGAAGTAAGATATGAAGCCGATAGTAATAATACAACATGCTTTGGCAATGAATACCACCTTCTGTTTTTGGAATAGTAGCCGGGGGATGTAGAGGAGAAGAAAGGAAACAGACAACCAGACACACAGTGGATCCCGAGGGCACAGGAAATGCTTAGTCAGTGCACATATGTTGCAGAATTTATGGGACATCTTTAAAAAGTAGCTAAGCCTTCCACACATGTAACAGTGGCAACTCTAATGCGGATACCAGCGTCAGATAACACACAACCACGCTTCTTAAAAAAAACACTGTTTTAATCGGTTTTCCATTTTATCAAAAACAAAGCAAAAGGAATCGCATTACTCTTGAGGGTACAGATGTGTTTAAACTTTTCTTTGATGTTCTTTTATAGCTTAACTGTACAACGCATGAAAAAAAAATACTGAGACATAAAAATATTTTTACTGGCCTGTATGAATAAATGGAAACCAACCTGTTGTGTATATAGCTTAGTTACTATTTCTTCCCAAATGAAATATTTTAAGATCAATCCGTTAGCGGCTTTCTTTGTGTACAAAATACAGTACTAGATTCTCCGGAGATATATGAAGAGATATGAAGACATCCTTCACAGAGTTTAGAATATGGTGGATTAGGATGTTTCTACCTTTAAAAAATAACAAAATGATAAAATGTAGAGCGTGGTTGATCTTGTGGTACTTGCCTGTGAGTTTAAGAATTAAGCCAGGAAACTCCAAAGAGAGGGTCTAACAACTGAGAAGAGATCGTTGGCTCATAGACGGTTTTCCAAATCATAGTGTTTAGCACGCTAGCAGTTGAAACGCGTTTATGTGCAACTTACGAGAATGACAGTTCAGAAGTTAATATTCCTTAGAGACTTACTGGTATTATCCAGAGATTTCTCAAATAGCAATAATGCCTTTTCCTTTACTTGGAAAATAATTTATTTTCCTGTGGAGTGGTAATATCCAGGTATTCATTTAACTGATTCAAAACAATACATGGTGTTGTATATACAAAATAATTTCTACATCTGAAATATCTTACATTTTCTGAAAATTCTACTTTTTTGAATGTCATCTTCAATTAGTGTGAAATTCTTACTTTATAGTTTAGAAGTAGAAGCGTTAACATGAATCGATCTACCCGTATTTACAGAGCTTAACTAATAGCAAAGAAAATACTGCATTTAACATTTTCTAATTTCTGTTGCAGAATTCTTTCTACCAACTGTATAAAGCAAACTTTTATACAGTGACAAGGTATTTTAGCATGTCATTTAGTAGGTAATTGTCCAGATTTCTGAGAAATAGAATATACAAAGGACCATCTTAACTGTCAATAAAAGGTGAAGTCATATATTGGGTTGTGACTCAGGTGTACTTAAAACATATGTATAATCACAGAAAGGACTACATTTACATAAGATTTCAATTAATATGTAAGACCATAAAAATATGCGATAATGCTTTTTATACTCTGAATCTTCTGCTTTTTTATGAATATCACTCTGTATCTCCTGCTTTTCCTTTTATATATCTTTACAACCGTCTCCGTGTGACCATTATTCACTGATCATAAGACCATTCACATCAGCACCCCTCAAAACAAACAAACCCTTAGATATAAACCAAACACAATATGAATAAGATCTGTATGAGGAAAATTGCAAAACTCTGATCAATGAAATCAAAGAAGACATGCATAAATGGAATGATATTTCATGATCTTGAAAAGGAAGGTTCAGCATTGTCAAGACATCAATTCTTTCGACTTGATCTATAGATTCAGTTCAGTCCCAATCAAAGTCCGAGCAAATTATTTTGCAGGTATCGGCAAAGTAATTCTGAAGTTTAGAGGCAACAATTAAAGAAAATAAAAATAAACAGAGCAGCCGACGCAATATTGAAGGGGAAGAATGACGTTGGAGCACTGACACCACCGACTTCATGACTTACTGCAAAGCCACCATAGTAAAGACAGTGGGGTACAGGTGAAAAAAATAGATCAATGGAACATAATAAAGAGCCCAGAAATCGATCCCCATAAATGAAGTCAACTGATCTCTGACCAAATGGCAAAGGCAACATAATGGAGAAAAGACAGTCTTTTCAACAAAGAATGCTACAACGACTGGATATCCGCATGCAAAACAAACAAACACAGTGTAGACATAGAACTACACCTTTCACAAAAATTAACTCAAAATGGGTCACAGACCTACACATAAAGTGGAAATTTATGAAACTACTAAAACATGACATAGGAGGAAACCCAGATGGCCTGGGGTATGGTGATGAGTTTTTAGATATAACAGAGACACGATCCATGAAAGTAAAAAAAAGAATTAATTAATTGATAAGCTGGACTTCATTAAATGAAAAACTTGTGCTCTGCAAAAGAAGTCAACGAATGTAAGGATAAGCCACCGACTGAGAGAAAATATTTTCAAAAAACACTAAAGAATTGCCATCCAAAATATACAAATAGCTCTTAAAACTCAACAATAGGAAATGATGTGATGTTTTTAAATGAACCAAAGCTCCAGACCCCTCACCACAGAAGGAATAAAGATGGCAAATTAAGCATATGGAAATATGCTCCATGACATAAGTAATCCTGGAAATTCAAATTCAAATGGCAATGAAGTACCACAACACAGCTGTTAGAATGGCCGAAATCTGGAACACTGGTAACACCAAATGATGGCGAGGATGTGAAGCAAGAAAAACTCTCCTTCATTGCTCGTGAGAATGCAAACCAGCACAGCTACATTAGAAGATATTTGGGGAGTTTCTCACAAAACTATACAGGGTCTTACCACATGAGCCAGCAATCATGCTCTTTGGTACTTGCCCAAAGGAGTTGAAGATATACAAAAATCTCCACACAATAACCTGCCCATGGATGTTTAGGGCAGCTTTATTCATATTAGCTCAAACTTGAAAGCAACCAAGTTGTCCTTCAGTGGGTGAATGGAGAAACAAATTGTGCTACATCCAGACAATGGAATATTATTCCACACTAAAACGCAGTGAGCCATCAAGACAGGGAAGGCACAGAAGAAGCTTAAATGCGTATCACCAAGTGAATGAAGCCAACGTGAAAGGCCACATATGGTATGATCCCAATTATGTGACACTCTGGACAAAGTAAAATGATGGAGACAGTAAAAAAGATCAGTAGTTTCTAGGGTGCCTGGGTGGCTCAGTCAGTTAAGCATCCGACCTCAGCTCTCGTCATGATCTCACAGTTTGTGGGTTCGAGCCCCTTGTCGGGTTCTGGGCTGACAGCTCAGAGCCTGGAGCCTGCTTCCGATTCTGTGTCTCCCTCTCTCTCTGCTCCTGCCCTGCTTGCACTCTGTCTCTTTCTCTCTCTCAAAAATAAATAAACATTAAATTTTTTTTTTTTTTTAATTTTTTTTTTCAACGTTTTTTATTTATTTTTTTGGGACAGAGAGAGACAGACAGAGCATGAACGGGGGACGGGCAGAGAGAGAGGGAGACACAGAATCGGAAACAGGCTCCAGGCTCCGAGCCATCAGCCCAGAGCCTGACGCGGGGCTCGAACTCACAGACCGCGAGATCGTGACCTGGCTGAAGTCGGACGCTTAACCGACTGCGCCACCCAGGCGCCCCTAAATTTTTTTAATAAAAAAAAAAGATCAGTAGTTTCAGAAGCCACAAATAAGGAAAAGTAGAAAATATCACCGTCATTTAAATACCTAAAGCAAGATAACAATGAGCATTTCAATCGGCGACAGTTGAGCACAAATTAGCAGTGAAATAAAAAAAAAAATTCTAAAAATAGTAGTAGGTCAACATAACTATAAGCATGGATATTTTATCTTGAAATAAATTAGAGTCATAATACAGCTCAAGAGTCAACTACCACAGATGAAGTAGAGAGAACAGAAAATACACAGTGTATATTTATTTTTGTTTTATTTTTATTGTTAGCATGTTTTATTGTTACTAATACATTTTATTGTTACTAATGTATTTTATTGTTACTAATATATTTTATTGTTTGCATTAATTGCTATTATTCTGTTAACTTAAAGTTGGCTGAAAATGCATCACGGCATTCATACGAGTATATGGCGTGGCTTCCAATTAGTAGGATAAAGTGGCGAGTGTGTAGGAACTAAGATGATATAGCATTGGGTCAATATTTCCAGCGAAGGCAGCAGACAGGTTTGGGATTTGGACTAGGAAACGTAAGTGTGAAACAGAAACGTAGCAAGGATGGGGAGGGATTAGCCACTTGCCAGGTGTTTTCCAACAGAAACAAAGAACGGTTGTCATTATAAAAAAAAAAAAAAGACAATTAAAGACACGCTTTGTAGAAGGGCTTGGAACTCATCTGGGAGCATTGCACAGTCAGGAAATGTGTGCGCTTGCTGTGGAGGAAGGGACATGGCTTATTTTCCAATAAAATGCAGGCGACCTTTATTATGCAAAGGAACACCGCCTGTGCAAACCAGACTACAGCTGCACCAACTTCACGCACTCGGCATGAGAGTCCTGAAGGAAAAATACAGGAACAGCTGGACATGGTAACATTCGCCCAAATTAATCCAGCAAAGATTCTAGGTTGGGTGGGAGGAGCGAGGGGGCCTTCAAGCAGAAACGGGGAGAAATAAAGATAATAATTTGGGCTGAGGTGAGACAGAAAAGACAAAGGAAAACACATATAAGGAGATCAGCAGGGCAGAGAGGTAGATTACAGAGAAAAGGACAAGGACACCTCAGCTGGGGGGAGGGGCCCTCTTGTCTATGGTCCCAGGTGAGGGAGACGAGGAGAAGAGAGCAGAGACAATGAGCAGAAGCCAAACCAAATGCAGGAGAAGAGCAGGACCAGAAGAACCTCCTTTCCCAACAGGTTAAATGCAGGAGGAGATAAACCAAAAGAAGTACGGAAAGAAACGAGGTGTCATTCAAGGGCACAAAGGTTAAAGGAGACAAGTTCAAAAGGATGCCTGAAGAACTTACACAGAAGCACAAGGAAGGAATGATGTCCTGTATCAGAGAAGTCATCAGAGAATGGGTTCCATTCAGCTTCCATTGTGAGAAAGTAAATGAATTAAATTCATCAAAGTGGCCAGAGGTTAAAACAAACTGCAGTAAAAAAACAAAACAAAACAAAACAAAAAACAGAAACAAAAAGCAAAACAAGAAACAAAGAAAGGGAGAGGAAAACAACATAAGAAAGGAAGGGGAATTCGAGGATGGGTGGAGAAAGAGGACAAATACAGTAACAGTTTGCACAGACAGGTGTGCTTTGTTTTGCTTTAGGTGTTCTGGGCTACAGTTTCCTCACATGTTAGGTGACCAGATGGGACTTCAGGGTTGCTGAGGTCTTCCTGTCCTCCAGCCTTCTGGGGGGTTTGCCCTTCCATTCTGGCCATGCGCAATACCGAAGAAAGAGAAGGTCAAAGACACTGACTCTGGGTCTGAGGAAGGTCGTGTCCAACCAGTTCGGAAAAACATTTCAGTTTGAAATGCAAGGATTCAGATAGAAGCGAGAGAAATCTCTTTAGTGCTAAGGTGCAGGACGCTTTCCAGTGAAAAATAAGGGCATCTAGCCGCACAAGAGTTGGATTTATGACCTAGAAGGGACATTTCAAAGATTAGAAATCTGTGGGGGGAATTTGATGACCGGGGAGGAAATTTTCCCTGCCTTTTACAAAAATTCAAGTAAACGTTAACTTTTAGAAAAATTAAGCCAACGTTCATGATAACACCAGTCTGTTAGTATGTACCATAGAAGAAGGTGTACAGAGATATACATGTGAATTGTCTGAAATAGAATTATAGCAAGTTGAAGTACACAGAAGAATCGACAGGGTGTATAGGAATGGAGGATGGTAAACTCTAAAGAGAAAAATATCACTTTTTCGGATCATGATATTGCAATAGCTAAAACTAATTTCACACAATCCTGAAAATTTGGAAGTCATATGGAGGATGTTAAAAAAACTTCTGTGAGAACAGGAAGACATTTAAATTTTTAATATAATCAATGGGAGAGAAAACTTGCTTTCATTTTAAGATGTCACTGGTTGCATAACTGGGTAAAACCTGCCATTAAATATAAGAAAAGAAATGGCAAAATAGATTCTTTGTTTTTGTATTTAGTGACATACTTTGCTTTAAAGCAAAGAACAAGAAACAGAAATAGGACTAGCAAAGAAGAAGAAAGCTAGGAGGGGAGAAATGAGAGATACCAAAACCCGAGCCAGCATAATAATTCAGGGACAGATTTGCAAGAAGAGCTTCCCTGTCCAGATACATCTTACAGAGCAAGGAACAAAAGGATGTCGGTCAGGGACGTAAGAGATGTACGGAAGGGGTGGCTAACAGAGCATAAGAATCTGCAGCGTGACAGGAAATGATGTGAGTTGGCATCCCAGCATCACTCAAAACGTAGAAGGGTCAGCTGGTGAATACAGGGAAGTTCTACCCCATTGTGGTGGCCTCATTTCAAGGAAATTTGAGAAAGATCTCAACCAACCTCGGGTTCTGTTTGCCGAGGCATGTGAGAGAAAGGGCATTCTAAAAAAGAACTGCTCGTAATAGAACTTCAAAAGGGAAGGGACCATCAAAATGGACGCTGTAGATCATGAGTCTTGTTAACCACATAGAATGGTACTTACCTCTCACACATCCGCAGACCTAGTGAACTGTGTTATGGTGTAGATTCTTTGACCCCCGCTAGGAACTCATTGGTATTATAGATGCAGTGTTGTTACGGTTGTGGTTATTGTTAGACGCTCAAATCACTCATCTTGGGCGTATTGGAAACCCATCATGACCTATCCCATATCTTTTAATGTGACTTCCTTAGATGTGGGGTTGGCTTTTTGTTTTGTTTTTGTTGTTGTTGTTGTTTAGTATTTCTTGCTTTTTGGTACATTTCCTGGAAGCATCACACATATTTTCTTCCCCAGACTGGAATCACCTTTCCTTTAAATAGTCCTGGTTCTTTTTGGTAGGGAGTACCCAGAGTGCACATTTCTGCTGGAATGTCCTTGACTCTCTAGTTCTTTAACCTTTCACAGAGCTAATAAAGACATAATTTAGGGGGAAAAAAAGAATTCTTCCTGATATTTCCAACTGAATGGATTTTCTTGATTTGTTACTTAAAATCACTTAAATAATTATTTTCTCTGTGTGGATATATTACCCGCTCCACATGCAGCTAAGTTTATTCATTACGTTTGATACCAAATTTCTGTGGATATCAATTTTATTTTTGATTTGATTTGATTTTTTTTGCATTACAAAAAAATTATGTGCTATCATGGTCAAAATAATAAAACAAAAATCTTTGGAGTAGTCTTGATTCAATTCCTATTAACTCAACGTTCTTCTCCATAACAAGCTTAAATTCCTTATCCTGGCGCTCGTAGCCAAGTTGGACCTAGTTAGCATTCCAGACTCATCCCCTATAACTCCATAACATAAGCTCTAGCTAAATTGGACTATGAATGATTTCAGATGTGCCAAGAACATATCCTACTTTGTGATTCTTCTTTAATGCTGATCCTTTTTTCTGGAATGCAGTTCCTGCTTCTGTCCATTTAAAAACTCTTGTTCTTTCTCCAAAGGCCATGATCCTTAACTCTTGGTAGACTATTAGCACTGTTTAAATCCCCATTCTATGACGTATGTATTTCTTTTGAAAAGTGTTGATATGGCTTATAACAATGATCTTATGTAATATCCTGATGAGTAAAAAGTAGAGAAAAGCAGAAAAGAGGTGAAAATAATAGAAATACAACATTTCAGCAAAAACAAGAGTTAGTTTTATATGTAGGTATTTTGTCTTCTCAGGTTGCAAGCACTTGGACTGTGGGACATAGGACATACAAACGGTAGATATTTGACAAATAAATAATGACTAGACGTCATGGCATGTTCCCAACATCCAGAGAACTTTGCACACAGCAGGTTCCAAATTTCCTTGTTGATTTTCTAGTACATGAAGAACTGTAAATAGTTACATTTTAAGTGATATTTAGGCCACTTTAGAACACAAGTTGTTAGATTGTGTGCAAACATTTCTTGAATGGCTTTTTAAATAATCTATTCCCATGGCGGTATTTTTGGTGCCTTAGATTGGAATCTTTGAACAACACCTTAAGGAGTGAAGTATGTATAGGTTTCACTGGGGGATGGTTTTAGGAGCTGCACCGGTGAGGGAGGAAGACAAGCAGGTGTTGGGGTGGGGGGGGGCAGGGGCTGACCCACCATATGGTTCCACCTGTTCTAGAGTAAGCTCTGGAGTTGGCATGCTTGATCAGCGTTATTGGAACTCACACATGGGTGCCAGACATGGACATCCCACATCAGCCAATCACTGGGTACGAGCCAACTCCATGAGGGAGGGCTTGACTCAGCCTCAGCTGCCGTGTCCTGCTCCCAATTGCCAGAGAAAGATTGAGCTGTGCGTCCTCAGCGGGCATATTCCCAACACATGAGCATTGGAAGCAGGAGCTCTGAAGACGGCATGTGGGCAAGGCACCATGGTAGCCACCACATACAATGTTTTTATCATGATGTTTGAGAAACAGTTCAATTGTATGCAATAATTTTTTAAGTCTGACATTTAAAGAGAGTCTGTAATGAGCAACACTCGTTTGGCCTCCAAATGTGCCTGTGTGAGTATCTCTGTTCGTGTTAATTATCTATGGTTTCTAAAGTTAGGAAGAGGGGTGCCTGGGTGGCTCAGTCGGTTAAGTGTCTGAATTTGGCTCAGTTCATGATCTCATCGTTTGCGGGTTCGAGCCCCACGTCGGGCTCTGTGCTGACAGCATGGAGCCTGGAGCCTGCTTCCTATTCTGTGTCTCCCTCTCTCTCTGCTCCTACCCTACTCATGCTCTGTCTCTCTCTCTCTCTCTCTCCTTCAAAACTAAATAAAAACATTTAAAAATTAAAAAAAATTAGAAAGAAAAAGACCAGAAAATGAATGGACGTCATTATAGTATTCTTATCATTGTTTGCTTTTACTATTTGGAAATACACATTATAAGTTGCTGGGAAAAGACCCTTTAGAAAAAGCATTCTTACACCCCATTCAGGGAGAAAAAAGCTATATAAATTCAAATAAAAGCAAATTAATTTTCTCACAGATGTTTTGTAATATAAATAAACCAACATGAGAGACAAGCATCATTTTCAAAGGTTTTTGAATTCTTTGGGGGAAATGAAGCATAACAAGCTTATTTTGAAACTGCTAAATATTAATCTTGTATCTCATTCTTTCCTTCAAATAAAGTACAGTGAGTTGCCATATTCTTGTCCTAATGTCTAATTTATTTAAACTTGTTTGTCATTGCATCCTCTAGTGAACCAAAATGTTTGCATACACTTGGAAGAGAGCTGACGAAACACAGGACCACGGCAGCCTTTAGAACAGGCTTTGTAGGGGCACCTGGTTGGCTCAGTCAGTTAAGCATCTGACTCGTGATTTCTGCTCAGCTCATGATCTTGCAGTCCATGAGTTCGAGCCCCGCGTCGGGCTCTGTGCTGACAGCTCAGAGCCTGGATGCTGCTTCGGATTCTGTGTCTCCCTCTCTCCCTGCCCCTCCATGACTCGTGCTCTCTCTCTCTCAAAAATAAATAAACATTAAAAAAAAAAAAGAATGGGCTTTGTAGACATGGGCCACTCTCTTTCCTAGAGTTCTTAAAAATAGAAACCCAACGGTTTAGAACAAGTTTAATAAAATTCTGCCAGGGTGTAGAATATATCCTCATGTTTTGGCTCTCTGCACTCTCCTTTTAAAGAACAACCTCTTGATATTCTATTGAATTCTAAAAAAGAAAGAAAGAAAGAGAAAAATGTTTTGGCCTTGATTTGTATTTAATTTATTAGTGTACAAGGAGGTGTTAGTTTGTTTTAAAATGTTTTTAAGTAGATGTTTATTGCCAAACTATATTTCCCACTAGATTACTTCAGTCAAGAGGAGGCCACCTTCTGGTTTAAATTAAGGAGGAGGTACCCCTTGATTTCCTTTTTCGTTTCGTAATTTTCGATTTTGATTGTAACGGTGATTTCTAGGATCCACAACATAAAGTTTATTCACCAAAAAGAAGTATATCATCAGAAAATCCAACTGATATGGTAGAGGATGACCTTGTTAACACGCACCTAAAAGGAGTTTGTGTGTGTGTGTGTGTGTGTGCACGCATGTGCTTAATACAAGATCTTCATTTAGTCTGTGTTCTCTTTTCTTCATGTCCTACTTCTTATTTTCATTGTTTTGTGTAATGCCCCCAAGGCAGATGCTGGACATAGTGGTGACACAGGGGCCCAGAGTCACTGGAAATGGCACGTTTCCAGACCTTGTATCACTTGCGATGATATTGGAACTTTTAAATGAAATTTCAGAGTAAATACACCTCACACAGTCTTTCAAGCGTGTTTATTGTAGGTGTCTCAACCTGGCATTGGGTAAAAATACACGTTTTTCATAAAAAAGAGTTTTCACCACCATGAAACATTTATAAAATATAAACAAGGACAAATGGCTACTTAATCAACCGAGCCAATGGACAATTTTGAATTGTAAGTGGAGGAAAGCAAGCGAGAGAGTCTCACTTCCATAGTGGCTGATCTGTTTCATCATGATAATCATGAACAGGCTCACTTCATTCTAATACTTCCCTCTCACAAATAGATTCATATCGGCCTCACTGCAAATGAATAAACAAAAATTGAGACTACGCATTGTGTTCCGCAGAGCCTGAAAACCCTAGAACTATGTTCAGTCTTATCTACTGTCTTTCGTTAACAAAAGTGTCTATCTAACCACCGTTTTTATTAGCGTATTTGAATGGCATATTGATCCTCATTTGATGTAAATTACGATATAATCACATAACAGACTTGAGTATAACCGATTGCAAGCAAATGAGAAGCACATGATGAGACAGAGCATGTGGATTTCAGTGCCCAGACCTTATGAACACATGTACATGTTCAGGAAAGCCCACTGGATAAAATTTATGTATTGCTAATGATTTTTATTGGCCCCTTGGCCCAAAGTGGTGGCAAGGTGCCCAGGAATTTGAAGGAATCCTGTTTTCAGTTAGTAGTCAGAATGCAAAGAGTAATAAAACTCAGAAAAGGCATGGTGAAAGCTAAAATACATTTATCCAGGTACAACGAGTCCAGCCAACTCAGGACTGTGAGTCCTTCGCCTTTTTGTTCCCCCGAGGTTACGGAATTTTATTCTGTCAGGGTATCCTCGAGCAAGGATCGTTTTAACAAAGCGCTGCACAATCCATTTGTGTGTGTGTTTGTTTGTGCTGTGTGCCTGCACAACGTCATAAAAGGACTAATTCGATCCACAGCCTTCTTTTTCCTGCTGAATGAATGATCTCTTATATTCCTGATGGAGTTCAGGCAAACCACTTTGCTTCTATTAAAAGCAGGCGTTCGGATAATCCAAGAGGTACATATAATTGTGCACATGATCTCTCTCTTTAAAGGTAAGGGCAAATTTCCCGTGGAATTGCATCCACACAGCCACGGGAAAGAGATGATACAGTTACAGACGGCACAGTATTTTTTTTTCAGGCCGCTTATTTGTACTTCTCATTACTAATTAAAACTTCATCTTCTTGTGATCATTCCTAGTTTGCAATATATAACATGCATTATGTTTGACTCTGATTCAAACAATTATTGGGAGTGTGGGTGGGTGTTTGGCAAACTTGAGTAGTACCTGGAAAACTGATAATATAATGATATTTTTAGA
Source organism: Panthera uncia (assembly GCF_023721935.1). Taxonomy (NCBI): domain Eukaryota; kingdom Metazoa; phylum Chordata; class Mammalia; order Carnivora; family Felidae; genus Panthera; species Panthera uncia. The sequence goes on from NW_026057576.1 coordinate 72,705,323, forward strand.
AGGATAATGATGTAATTATGTTAGAAAATAGAGTTGTAGTTTAGAAATACGTAATTAGGTATATTAAATGAAACTATGTGTATCGGGGATATGTGTTTTAAGATAATCAACTGCAGGGATGCTTGGGTGGCTCAGTCCATTAAGCGACCAACTCTTGGTTTCGCTTCAGGTCATGGTCTCACTGTTCATGAGTTCGAGTCCCGTGTTGGGCTCTATGCTGACAGTGTGTAGCCTGCTTGGGATTCTCTCTCTCCCTCTCTCTCTGCCTGCTTTGGACTCTCACTCTCTCTCTCTCTCTCTCTCTCATTCTCTCCCTGCCCCTCCCCAACTTGTGCTGCCTCTCTTTCTCTCTCAAAATAAATAAACATTAAAAAATAATAATGAACTGGAAGTCAGGATAGAGAAGAATGGTTATTGGTATACACCAAACAAGATTAGCTCTGAGGAGATGTATTGGTCAGCGTTCTCCAAAGAACCTGAACTGAGAAGATATATAAAGATACATATATAAGGAGATTTATTACAGGAACTGGCTCACATGATTATGGAGACCAAGAAGTCCCAGCATCTGCCCTCTGCAAGCTGGAGACCCAGGAAGGCTAGTGGTGTAATTTAGTCTGCATCCAAAAGCCCGAACACCACAAGGGCTGTTGCTGTAATTTGTAATCTGAATCCAAAGGCCTAAGAGCCAGAAGTGCTGATACCCGAGGGTAGAAGAGGATGGACCTCCCAGTTCAAGAGAGAGCACATTCTTTTCATCCTCTGCCTCCATTCAGGTCCTCAGTGTATTGGGTGATGCCCACCCACTTGGGTGAGCGCCATCTTCTTTTCTTTGAGTCTACTGACTCAAACGCTTATCTCGCAAAATCATCATCACAGACACACCCAGAAGTGGTGTTCTACCAGCTCTCCGGGCATCCCTTAGCCCAGTCACGGTAGCACCAAAATGGTCCATCACGCTAGACATAGGGATTCGTATGGTGAATAATAGGTACGTAGGGATTTGTATCCCACTCCCCTTACTTTGTATATGTTTGACATTTTCATAGTAATGGCTATATTTTCCCTTTCTTTTTTTCAGTGTATTTTTTTTAATATTTTTAAGTTTTATTTATTTATTTTGAGAGAGAGCGAGCCTGTGAGCAGGAGAGGAGAGAGAGAGAGAGAGAGAGAATCCCAAGCAGGCTCTACATCATCAGCACAGAGTCTGACACGGGGCTCAAACTCACGAACCATGAGATCATGACCTGAGCCGAACTCAAGAGTCAGACCCTTAACGGACTGAGCCCCCCCGGGGCCCCTTTTTCAGTGTATTTATAAGACAAGGAGGACTATTTGGTCATTAAGTTTTGCTGCAAGGCAGGTGTCCAGAAGTTTCAATCAATGCGTGAGATATTTTAGAGATTTCTAAGCTAACCTGGGCTGGCTTCCAAATACACAATCCAGTGGGTAGGGCACTTGTTTCTGAGCACCAGCTCAGAAGTTAGTGAGACAGGGAGCTGACGACCGTTGTTTCCAGAGATGTGTGAATTAAATCAGGTCCCTAACCAGCAGTTATAAAAGCATAGGAAAGCAGTGTCTGAGTACAGAGGGTGGAAGAAAAGGCTGCTATGAAAAGCTAAGTAGGGAGTACTAGATGTTAGCAAAACTTGAGTGTAAAAAGAGGACTCACATTTCAGTTAAAAGAAATATAAACCACTCAGATATCCAGGCACATACTAGTCACAACAGAGCTAGAGGCTAGCATTCTCCACGCAGCCTGGATAGTATAACGACAACAGGGTAATACAATCCAATTCCCTGGTGGTGGAAATCACCTCAATATATCATCAGGTATAGTTAAGATTATCCCAGCGATTGTAAGGATTTGGACCCGTTGAATGAAATTCTCAATACTCATAAATCTTTAGGCTCGTACAAGTAAAGACTGTCAGTTTCTGTTCCTCTATGATATTTGTGAACTTGTCCTCGTTGTGTCCATTACTTCCGGGACCGTCCCGATCAATGACATGCCCCGTGTGAGAGCCAATGCGTTCGTTATGTGCAAGTGAATACATCACATTCTACTACATCACATCTACTTATCGTTGCAACCCAATCAGGAATCAGAGAATAGCAATCAATGACTTGGGCAGTGGGCACAAATGAAAGCACATCCTAAATGCTTATTCGGTGAAATAGTCCTAACTACCTTACAAGTGAACCGTATGTGCCACACGGCAGAGAAAAAGAGAAAGGGGTCCCCAGGAGAGGGACATTGAACATATGGCCGTTATATCTTACCTAAGCAGGTAGAAATACAGTCACAGGAAATAAAAGCCAATATTAAAAAAAAAATGAAGCATGCAAAATAAGGATGATAAAGCAGCAAACATGATGGTCATAAATTCCCAGAATCCAGTCGAATGTGCAGAAAATTTAATAAGCCTAGCCATTATCAAAAGTGCTGACAGTAAGCAGGGACGCAGCTCAGGTGTAGGGAGCCTTGAAGGGTGGGGGCAGAACTGTCAGTGCGCAGACGCAGACGCGGAGGCTCAAGCTGAGAACAATGACCTTTTAAAATAGATACAAATGACCTACTTAGAGGGCACTGAAAAGACCCAAGTTTAAAGGACTAATAAGAAAAGCTCAAACAGCAAATATGAAAACCCTGGAATTCTAGACAAAATCCTGTACTGCAGGATGAACAATATCCACAGATGTTAACGCAGTTGGTATATAGAACAGCGAAAGAAGGAGGGAGGGAAGAAGGAATATCCCCCAAAGTAATAGTTCCAATTGTTTCTCAAGAAGCAAACCATTCAGGGAGCACCTGAGTGGCTCAGACAGTTGAGCCTCTGACCTGGGCTCAGGTCATGATCTCACAGTTCGTGAGTTCAAACCCCGTGTTGGGCTCTGTGCTGACAGCTCGGAGCCTAGAGCCTGTTTCAGATTCTGTGTCTCCCTCTCTCTCTGCCCCTCCCCGCTTACTCTCTGTCTCTCTCTCTCTCTCAAAAAAGTAAGTAAAAAACATTTTAAAAATTTTAAAAAGAGGGGCGCCTGGGTGGCTTGGTCGGTTGGGCGGCTGACTTCGGCTCAGGTCATGATCTCGCGGTCTGTGAGTTCGAGCCCCGTGTCAGGCTCTGGGCTGACAGCTCAGAGCCTGGAGCCTGTTTCGGATTCTGTGTCTCCCTCTCCCTCTGCCCCTCCTCTGCTCATGCTCTGTCTCTCTCTGTCTCAAAAATAAATAAACGTTAAAAAAAATTTTTTTTTAAAAATTTTAAAAAGAAAGCAAACCATTCACTTAAAAATGAACAAACTACGGATGACACCTGAAGACAAGTTCTATCAAAAGCAGCATGACACAGGAACAAACTGACTAAACATGGAGTCAGAGTGGCATAAGTTTGTCCCCTAATTGGTGGGAGACAAGAAAAGCACCTGGGTGGCTCAGTCACTTGAGTAGGAGGCTTCGGCTCAGGTCATGATCTCACGGTTCATGGGTTGGAGCCCCACATCAGGCTCACCGCTGTCAACACAGAACCCTCTTCAGATCCCCTCTCTGTCTTCCACTCGCCCACTCGTACTCTCTCTCTCTCTCTCTCTCTCTCTCAAATAAACATTTAAAAAATGTAATCCTTTTAGGGGGCTTTGTGTTATCATTGATAAGTGGGGAGAGTCATACTTCAGGCCTCTCAATGGCCATGGGCCAATAAACAAGAGAATATCAAGGAATAGAAGTATCATATCAATGTTTGGTAATGTTTATCTCCGATATGTTTGAATCTCAGATAAGCAGCAATGACATCGATTATGAAATATTTGTATGCATAGAGTCCATGCAATATTTGCTGAATTTGATAGCCATAGTATGTGTGTGTGTGTATGTGTGTGTGCAGGTATATATCTATATCTATATCTATATCTATATCTATATCTATATCTATATCTTCAAAATTGAGATTTGTTTTGGCCAATGTTGAACCGAACCAAACAATTATATAACCATCAGGTAATTCCCACTTGGTCAGAAGCTCTGAGGTCTCTTCCTGCTTCACTCCCGCTTGTAAGTATGAAGACAGCCCAAAGCAAGGTACTTAGCACACAGAGTGTAGTTATTTTTGGTAACTTATTAAATAAATGAATCATTTCCACCTTTATGTTTCAAAATTGCCGTGTTCATATTACCTTGTTACTTAGAGTCTGTGAACAGAATTAATAATTCAGATATGCCATTGATAGTTTATTATGTAAATTTAGACCCAGCCTAACGATAATGTTTTGCAATTTATAAATGTAAATAGTTATATACTATGTATGGGGGTTCCTTATACATTGAGTTGAAATTTGTTTAGCATTAATTCTGATGATTGCAAAGAGTGATAGCAACTTATGGCACACAATAAAGATGATTTTGCTTTCCAACACTGGTTAAATAATTCAGAACTGTGACGTATCTTCATTTCATAAGGATCAACATTTGTCAAATAAAAACTTCTAAAATATATGCAATTAATAGGAGGGAAGATTATCCATTCCCTTTTTTATATACAATTCAGCCCAGTTGGAATGTGAACATATAATGCAAATGGGCACAGATCAAAGTCATATAAGAATTAGGGTATATAAACCAATGAAGTCTTGCTATTATCCTGAAATTCCTAATATAGTAGTAAGTCCTGTAACTAAATAGAACATTTTCAGATAAAATTAGAAACTGAAAGACGATTCTGAGTACTCAAAGACTCTGATCATATTCTTGCTTGTGCTAGGAACACCTTTGACACGTCCCACTATGCAGGGTGTCTCATTTGACATTCCTAGTGTTTCTTAATCTCCTTGTATTTTTTTACACGGAGGGTTGGATGCCCAACTGGATTGTAACCTCCTGGATGACAGTTATTAAGTTAAAATCCTTTTGACTTTTCAACAGTGCTCTCAGGTAGTAGATGCTAACTAAAAAAAATAAAAGCTAATTGAATATAAATAAAACCATTAAAATTAGCAAATACAGGGGCACCTGGGTGACTCAATCAGGTAAGCCTCTGACTCTTGATCTCAGCTCAGGTCATGATCTCATGGTTCGTGGGATCGAGCCCTGCGTTGGGCTCTGCACTGACAGTGTGGACCCTGCTTAGGATTTCCTCTCTCTCTCTCTCTCTCTCTCTCTCTGCTCTTCCCCTGCTTGTGCCCTCCCTCAAAATACATAAAGCAAATATGCACATATACTATGCTATATATCAAAAACATTATGGTTACAGTAAACACCATTTCTCCATTGACTATTACATTTTAACATAAGCACCTTGGACAAGAGCATGGCCACAAAGCGATACAGTTGCCTCAAAAGGGTACAGCAGCCAATTTCCCGATTAATGATAAGGTGACAATATACACAGCCTTTTAGGAAATTAGACGGATCAGTGAATGTTGATTTCTCCCGTGTCAGTGTTCCTCTGTTCTACCCGGTGCGGCAGACTCCTGTCTGGTCAAGACAGGACTGGGCAGAGGAACCTACGGTAAGGATACAGACCTGGGGACTATAATCTGGGAGTCTTACCCTAGAGGTGTGCCGCCATTGAATGGTGGCCTATATCCTCAGCCGGGCTGGACGGAAGTGCATAGCACAGAGCGAAAATGAGAGTGGCTTGTCAAAGATGAGTAGAGTAGAAAGCAATCAGAGAGAAAGGAGATGCCAGGTACACGTGGAGGGGAAGGGGGGCTCACTGAAGGGGTTGACACCATCTGAGAGCACAGGTAGGCTAGAATTACTCACACGGATTATACCCAGGGGAAGACTCACTCAAAGGCGCAATTCAGAGATGAGTAAGCACAGGGTGTATTTTACTGTGGTTTGTTTTCTCTTAAGTGAGTCCCGCTCTTTAAAAGTAAAAGAAAAGGAAAAAAAAAAAAAACACCTAGGGTTTGTCACAATGATAGGCACGTGCATGTGTCGGTGTCATGTGGAATTGATTCTTGTGTATTACACAGCAAGAAGCACATTCCAAAAAGTTGATGGGCAATTTCTTCAAATGCGCAGAATTTGCCTGACGATCATCCTTCACCGTCTTCAGCGCCTGCATCATCAAACTCTCCTCGGCCGTTTCCACATATTCTTCAAGAAAACATTGTTTTCTTTTGTGGGGCAAAATTACACTGCACAGCTTACAGCGAGGATCAATGACCGCATGAAAAATGCACTCGGAAATGGGTGGCTTGTCACATTACTGTGCAAAGTTCATCGCTTTCTATGAAAAGCGATCCCAATTTCACAGCCAGGACCAACCATCAACCATTATTAGCAATCCATAAAAAGAGTCGGGAAGGGCATCAAGGATGTAGCGATAGGGGCGCCTGGGTGGCTCAGTCGGTTGGGCGTCCGACTTTGGCTCGGGTCATGATCTCACAGCTCGTGAGTTCGAACTCCGCGTCGGGCTCTCTGCTGACAGCTCGGAGCCTGGAGCCGGCTTCCGATTCTGTGCCTCCCTCTTTCTCTGCCTTTCTCCTGCTCGTGCTCCGACTCTCTCTCTCTCTCTCTCTCTCTCTCTCTCTCTCTCAAAAAATAAATAAAACATTTTAAAAAAATACTTGAAAAAAAAAGGAATATAGCGATAGTTACTGAAATCGCAAAGGCAATGTATGATCTCAGTCTTGGACGGGAAGACTTGACTTGGGAGGGGCTGGCATGCTGGCGTGGCCTTATATGCTGACAAACAGCAAACAGGGAAGGCGAGAGGAGCTAAATAGTTATTACAGTGCCGTTTCACGCTTTTATTCTTGCTTTTATGTAAGTGTCATAATGTACTTTACATATCCTAACACTGGAAAGCATCCTAATGCAGCTGTGAAGCAGGGACAGCTTCACAGACCTTTTCATTATTACTCGCGAGTCATCAGCCAACGCATTATGAAAAATTACTATCATGTTTCTCCATAGCCTTTATTAAGCATTTATGACAACTTTAAAAATCATATAATGTTTCATTTACCCTTTTACTGCAAAGTACATTAATATCACTTTCAATATGAGAACAATGAGGTACAGGGTTACAGCTATTTAGGGTTTAATTTAGCTAGGTGCAGAAGGAACAGGACAGTCTCATTTCCTAAGCCAAGCAACCAAAACACTTTCCTCCAACCTAGTTATTATCTTTCCAATCCTTACAGATTTTGGAGATGCACTTCAATAGCCCCCACAGAAGAGTCATTCCATATGCAGTAGGGTCAGGTGATGTGCATAACGTGCTACAGATTTTTCCTGTCTTTCTATAAACTAGTTACTCCTGTAGGTCAAAAAGTCGGCCATGTCTAGAAATGACCTCTTGATCTACAGCCGTAACCAGCAGAAAAAACAACGCTTACATCGTTGTCCCCGGTTGCACATTTTCTACTAGACTTCCATCCAGTGATTCAATCTTTGCATTGTGTGGATAAAAATACTAGCCTGGTGTCAACACCATGTTGAATCAAGGAGGAAGAGAAAGAATCGAGATCTTTCTGTCATTGTTACCAAGAAAATATTCCACAAGAAATTTATATGCCTACTACTGCTCCGTAGTAGGTATATATTAAAGATATAATTACATTTCTCACAAGAGGCAGGATTTGCCCTGGAGGACTCTGCCAAGATTCTAGAATCTGGATGTAAACCAAGAACCTGGCATACCCCAATAGGGTAATATTCACCTTATAAAATAAAATTTATGTATTTACTTAATTATGCCATACGATGTCTCTTCAAATTCATGGCCAAAGTTCAATTCAACTAAATTTCTTTGGGATGAGTGTACTTCTCAAGCTGAATGAAATAATTTACTGATTTTCCAATCACAAATGAATCAAAAATCGATTAAATGTACATGAACCTTGTGACACCGATGGTTAAGAAAGACGCAGCAATAAAGCATTTCTAGATTTAATCAATATATTTCTTCAGCTGGTATTGAGAGAAGAAAGCATCAAGGCACAGTTAAAATCAATAATGTGAAACCCTTTTAATATGTAGGAAAGTCACTAGCCATTCTTATCGTTACTGATTCCAGACCTAATGATGAGGCTAAAATAAAAAACAAAAAAACAGCCTGTTGTGACATTTCCTTCCTTTGAAGTTCTGAAAAGCAGGGATCATTTTGACCTCCAATTTAGTCACTATGTCCAGAGAACTGTTAATGAGGATTAATGACACTAGGATTTTCTTGGAAAAAAATACACATGCATATACATATACACATATACACGTACATGTGCATTAATTTTGTTAATAAGAAGTCAAAACAAAAAAAGAAGAAGAGTTTGTTGCTGTTGTTTTGCGGTTCTTTTCTTTATTCTTTTTTTGTTTTTCTTTCCAAAATACCATGGAATACTTCCCATGGCCTGGATTCCCACCTCTTGACGGTCCCATATGAATGGCGGCACCAGAGACAACTATTTAGATTTAGGATTTGAAAATAACATCCTCCCTGGGACAACTTCTTTCTCTCCATCACCTTCTGCTCCTCCTCTTCCTCCTTGTAGTTCTTCTTTTGAATAATAATGAGTGGATTGACTAAAGATCCATCATTATTGACCAGAATGCGTTCACGAGAGGTGGAAGAATTAAATATTTTATACAACAATAAAACCAGGGAGACTGAATTTCCAGGGGGAGGTCATGGAGGGAGGACCAGGAAATGAAGACAAAAGGAATCTGGAGAGAGAATAAAGTGATCCACCCAGAGATTATAAAATCTGTCAGCAGAAAAATTTAGGAATTCCTTATGTAGCACTTGCTGCATTTAAGATAGGAGTCTGTGCTCTACCCGTGACGTGCCATGTTGAATAATGGGACAGTGGCCATGGAAGCAGATAGATGCAGATTCCCAAGGAACAAGGAGACTCTCTCCTCTATTTTGAAGACTTACTGCCTGAGTTGTAGGGAAAGAAGGTGGGATTGCATGGATCAGCCGGAGCATGTGGAAGGGATTAGAGCAAATGTTATTTGAATTTCAAAGGATGGGATATTACAGTTGACATTAGAATTACATATAGGGAAAGATCACTTCTTAGATATTGGCTTTATAAGAAAAATCTAAAGCAAAGATCATCATGCTGAATTATTAAAATTTACGCAGAAAGATTATTGATATTTTTATGGCTCGAGCTCACTATTTTCATTTGCTAATGTGCTATAGCTGGACATTTATTAATTTGGGGAGTGATTTTGTATTGTTGCTTCTAAAGGCAACTAGCGCAAACATATGTGATTTTTTAACTGGTAGAAAATTCTGTCATATGAATATATATGAATATTTTCTGTCCGTCCCCAGTTTAGTGTTGATAGTATGGCAGTGCATTTGAGGTGATGCTGTTGTTGATGTAATATTTTCCTGTCAACGTCCAGTGTTTATGTTGTTATGTGTAAATCCTGTGCTGCTTTCCGCTTATCAAAGGCAAAGGATATCATGGTCTATTTGTTTTATGTTTATTTATTTATTTTTGAGAGAGACAGAGACAGCGTGAGCAGGGGAGGGGCAGAGACAGAGGGAGAGAGAAAGTATCTCAAGCAGGCTTCATGTTGTCAGCACAGAGCCTGATGCGGGGATCAAACTCACGAAACCATGAGATCCTCACCTAAGCCAAAAGCAAGAGTCAGACGCTTAACCGAATGAGCTACCCAGGCACCCCAATCATAGCCTGTATTTATTTTTTTAATTTTTTCAATTTTGTTTATTTTTGAGAGAGAGAGAGAGAGGGAGGGAGGGAGGGAGGGAAGGAGTGGGAGAGAGAACAAGGTAAGGACAGAGAGAGGAGGGAGAAAGGATTCCAATCAGGCTCCACACCGTCAGTGCAGAGGCCAAAGTGGGGCTGGAACCCATGAACTGTGAGATCATGACCTGAGTTGAAATCAAGAGTTGACTCTTAACCCACTGAGCCACCCAGGCACCCCAGGGTCTACCTATTTTTGGAGGAGACTTCTCCATTATTGTTCTTTTTTCAATCTTGCTCTGTGTCTTTGTCTCTTTCCCAAACTTTTCCTCTATTTTTCTGTTTTTTTTTTCTCTCTATAAAATACTCTCTATGTACCCTAGTGGATGAAAATAAGACCTGGTATTTTTATCTTTACAATTACCCTGTGCTCCTGTCCAAAGCTCTCAACTATATATCACTCTCCTCAAGACTTTCAGTAGCCTTTTCCAGCGGTCATTGATCGATAAGGTATAGAGGTTGAAACATATTGGGAGTCTGCGGTGGTAAGTCAGCCCGGGAACTGATAGAAATAACTTAGCTGTTAGTATCCTGGTTCTGCGGCTGAAGCCACAAACACTCAGGTTGAGTAACTTGCCTGAAGTCACACAGTTAATAAGTAAAATAATTTATGGTTGATTCCAAAACTCACTATAAGAATATGCATTTGGGGGGCGCCTGGGGCTCAGTTGGTTGAGTGCCCATCTCTTGATTTCGGCTCGGGTCATGATCCCAGGGTTGTAGGACTGAGCCCCCGTGCCAGGCCAGGCTGAGCGTGGAGTCTGCTTAAGATGTTTGCTCCCCTCCCCCTCTGCCTTTACCCCCTCTGCTGCTTGTGTTCTCTGTCTCTATCAATCAATCAATAAACAAACAAATAAGTAAGTAAGTAAGTAAGTAAGCATTTGACTACACTGGCACCTTTAATAATTATTCAGACACCTATATATCAGAGAATCTGAGTGAATTTCCCAAGGTCACACAGCTACTTAACAAATATGTGTCCGTGTTCAAAAATTATCATGAAGCAAATTTCTGTTTTGTAATTGGCAAAGTTTCCTCAATTAGGAAGTGTTAATGCCGTTCACAGTCAAAGGGTGATGTACGTACGTGTGCATGTGAACATGTGTTTTCAGAATACCTTGCTGCTGATCTGCCCACCCACCCCCATGAGTGAAGGACAGCCCCAGGAGTGAGGGCAAGAAAACTGTGCTCAACGCATTATCTCAGTCGCATTATTAACATGATTATATATACATACAGTTATATGTATATAAATATCATATATTGTAAAATGCTATGCGTAATTTACATGTATACAAAATATTTTCCCTGAGAAACGAAAAGATGCCTTTAAGAGGCAAAAATAAGTTTACATTTGATGGCATGCCACAATATTAATGGGAAGGAAGTTTAGGGGAAAACTAATTGACATCTTAAGGAACATTTTAATAGGGTTGATTTCTCGTTAGAGAGAAACAGCCACTGGAGAAGCCTGAAGGTATTTTATCTATTTTTTTTTTCTTCTTTAGATGTTTTTGGGCCCAGTGTCATCTTCCTGTTTAGTGGGCCAAAGAATGGAGTTGGTACGTCTCTGGTTTAGGTCAGGGATCAACAAAATACGGCCCCGGGACCAAATCCAGAACCCATCTATTTCTGTATATAAACTTTTACTGGAGCACAGCCAAGCTAATTCGTTTGCATATTGTCTACGGCTGGCTTCCTGCTACAAAGTAGGGTTGGGTAGCTGTGACAGAGACCACATGGCCTGCAAAGCCATAAATATTTACTACCTGGCCCTTTACAGAAAATGCTTGCCAAACTCTGGTTAAGCTTTCGCAACTCAAGAAATAGGGTCTCCTGTTTCCTTTCTGAAGCCAAATGCTGGGACCAGTGATGTGAAATGGCTTAAGACCCAGCGTCCCCGTCTGTGGGTAGGTTATACTGCTCAACGGCACATTGATGTTGCCTTTTACTTTGCCATGCATAACGTTTTATTAATAGAACACTTTAGAAAGCACATTTAAAATGATGGCAGATACATTTTATTTCCTTAGCTCTTGGTAACACGATAGCATCAGCCTTCTTATATATGCATGAAGATACGTAGAGATACAGATATTGATCAGTTCGGCTAAAGGTTTTGAAGGGGTTCTTGTCCTTTGTCTCATCTATATGCTACACTGTATAAATGGGATTATTAACTAATCTCAGCCCTATGGATAAAATCCAGCTACTTTTGCCCCTGTGTTGGAAAATGTATATACCCAAAGGGACAAATAGTTGGATTACAAAACTCTTAACAAGATGAAGGTTGTATGATAGGATATAGAAATAAAGAATTGGACTCTCAGCCAATTAAAAGAAATGGCCTCTTGAAACAGACAGGACAATAAATATACATCGCAGCAGGCACACATACTGCCACTGAATTAAGATTTTCTTCGATGTTTACTGCCGGATGCAAAATTTACGAATGGAATCAGCCTAGATGGAAAAAAATCATGAATGGAAAATGAAACAGCACTTCCTCTGTTCTGCCCTCTTCCCACTTCCACTGTGGGCAGGAGCAAATCAAGAATATTTTTTGAAATGTGTGTCGAGTGTTGGCAAAATAGCACTAATATCCTTGAATTTGGGGATGAGCCTAATGGGTCCTCGGGTTCCAAATTCTATCCTGGCTAATGATGGCGAAGAGTTTTTGGTGGAAGGAGTTTTCAAAATCATGGCTATTATTCCCAGAAGTCAATTACATGCGGTAGTGATTCTTTCGGTAACAGAGTGAGCGCATATCTTTTGGCATGGTAAATGCATGCAAATGCACCCAGTTTCTTTTTTCTCGTGAGTAGAGGAAAAAAACTCACCTCGAGCTCCTTTCTTACATACTTCTTTTCTCCTCTGCAGTTTCAGATGAGACCATAAATGCTGAGGATGGGTAGGATGACTTGTGTGCACGCACACGTCTTGGCGGCAGGAGGAGTGAGTTTGGAATACACATAGCAAACCTGAGCACCATCGGGAAGAGAGGCCATCTGCTTCTCAGACTGTCCACCGTTGAAGTGAAATGATGCCATCCTTCTCCCAGGACTGAGAAAAAGGTGAGAAACTTGGCAACTGTTTCATGGAAGGGCGAGAAGAGGCATCAACGTGCAAGATTTTGGTTTGAGAATGTCAATCGGCAGGTATTGCGAAAGAGGGGTCACATTGAGATGACCCCACATGCCTTTCCATCTGACTGTTCTCTCCCTGAGCACTCACCCCAATCATACAGAACTTACTGCCGTCCTCTATATGTGACAGGCAATTTCTGGTCTCTTTGCTGTGTACAAGCTGGTCTTTTGACCTGGAGTACCTTCTCTGAACATGCCTAAAGTCATGTCCACTAGCGTGACATGACCGTGATTTAATGTGAGTAGCAGAAGCCTGGGCACAGCATCAACAGGAAACAGAAGGGGTGCCACTGATGGGACTTGATCATGACTTTAAGATTTAATATGCTGAAGAAAACGGTTCCTGATTACCTCTCATAATTCCCCTCCTCTGATGGCTTTTCCATCTCCATAAATGGCACCTGTATTTTTCCAGTTCCCCACGTGAACATCTGGGGTCAGCTTTGACTCCTCTTTTCTGCCAAAGTCACACACCACCCCAAAATACATCCTGTTCATTCTGTTTTCAAAAGACATCCAGAATCTGACCACCTCTTGAAACTCTAGCCGTGATGACTCTCGTTCTGGTTCTGGCAAGTGCCCCCTAGCCAAGCTCCTGGCTGGTGCACTGGTCCCCTGGCCATCTCTGCTCATTTTGGAATTTGGATCTTTCCACCCCTCGTCCCAGAACCATCGGACGTGTCTCTATCTCACTCAGAACAAAAGTTTTTTCTGTGATGTAAGAGACTTTACTCCTGCCCTGTTATCTGTGCATCGCTAGTTAATTTATTTTCCACTTTTCTCCCCATGGCTCATTCCAAGTGTGTGTTTGAAAGTAAGTTTTGGACATTATCACAGTCCAAATATCTCAGCATGCATCTTCAAAGAACATCCTCGAAAAATATTGCAATGCTATTATCTCATTTAAAAACAATTAATCTTGTACTGTATAATACACATTCCCTGTCTGAATTCAATCCACTGTTTATCTCTTATAGTACATTTCAAGGCCACGATTTGCTTCATAGCATTTTTAAAACCAATATTTGATCAAACGTCACTCATAGCACTTCGTTCTCGTGTCTGTTCTTTTGATCCAGACCTGAACCCCCACGAATTTTCCTATCATATTACGCTAACTCATCAAACCAGCTATTTTAATGTTTTTGTTTTTTTTTTGACAGAGAGAGACAGAGCATGAATGGGGGAGGGTCAGAGAGAGAGGGAGACACAGAATCGGAAGCAGGCTCCAGGCTCTGAGCCATCAGCCCAGAGCCTGACGCGGGGCTCGAACTCACAAACCGTGAGATCGTGACCTGAGCCGAAGTCGGACGCTCAACCGACTGAGCCACCCAGGCGCCCCAACAAACCAGCTATTTTATAGAAAAAAATGGTATTGTGAATTCCTCTGAAACCATGGAATCATTAAATTAATCCCTCTAAATTCTAAACATCCTAAAAACTGGGAGTCTATTTGAGAATTTTAGAAAGGATCCTGAGCACATTGGCTTTTTTTTTATCCTTCATATGACATCACATCAGCTGTCACACGATCTCCTAGAGCTTTATGATTAGTAATGCCATGTTTGAACAGGGATATTTTGACAGGTAGTATAATCTTTATTTTACATAACAAGATGCCATGGTTTAGAAAACATGCATTACATACTATGTGTCTTAACCTCTGCTGCTACCTTTGAAAATATGCATCCTTATGACAATAGACACATTGAGTTGTTGTCCAGAAAAAGAAATACTTCAGGAGTCTTTCAAACATGACTTTAGATTTGGCCTCAAGAAAGGCAAAAGTGGAACCCAAGATGGCAAGATGAAAATAATGTCTTCTACAGACTCCATTATAAGGAACCGGTAGCTAGAATGCATCATGTGATAGATGTTGAGTACGTATGTTCGCACTTCATTTCATCTTTAAAATATTTATCAAGAAAGGGGCACCTGGGTGGCTCCTTTGGTTAAGCATCCGACTTCGGCTTAGGTCATGATCTCACAGCCCGTGAGTTCGAGCCCCGCGTCGGGCTCCATGCTGACAGCTCAGAGCCTGGAGCCTGCTTTGGATTCTGTGTCTCCCTCTCTCTCTGCCCCTCCCCTGTTCATGCTCTGTCTCTCTCTGTCTCAAAACTAAATAAACGTTAAAAAAAATTAAAATATTTATCAGGAAAGTAATCCCATTATATATATCTTATCAATAATTACAAAATTGACAGATGAGTTTACAAAACAAAGCATAGATAATTGTTAAAACAATGAAATATTATTTCCAACCCATTTAATATGTCTTAGGACCATAGATAGATAGATGTTCCATGTTTTATGTACGTGTAGGTGTGTGCGTGTGCATGTATGTGTTTGTGTCCACAAGTAAGAATAGCGTTCCTGGATATTCAGAGTATTGTATTTATAATTACAAAAAAAAATTTTGAGAATAAACATTTCTGGAAAATAGTGGTAGTCCTCCTTTGACTTGTGTATTGGTTTTTGAAAATCATTTTGTAAATTTATCATTTAGCCCCCAAGTCTGGTTCCTATTGTTAAAGGCCATTTTACACACAGAAGTTCTATTGCTTGAGCAGGGGGAGAGACAGATGCCATGGTCCCCTCTTCTCCCTGGGGATGCGGCTGCCCCACGAAGCCCACATTCGCAGTGTCCCTTCTAACGCCACAGCCTCTGCTCTGGGCAAGCGCACATCCTTCTTGGATTCTCTGGGATCTTTGAAGTTGGAGACTCTGGCTTACACCTTTCTCACACAGTCTTGGTGACTTTGTGTGTCCAAGTATAACATAATCCCCCGTGTTTCTTTTAATTCATCCCTCTGTCCTTGAAGTAAACAACGCGATTTCTTTAAAATTCATTAGGATTAAAACATCTTCAATTACTGGCAGCTAATGGAAATACTTGGAAGCTCGGTCATTCACGTGTGTGTGTGTGTGTGTGTGTGTGTGTGTGTGTGTATTGCTGTTGTTGTTGGGGTAGATGTGGGTACTTACTGTGGTTGCTTAATTTCAGAGATCCGAGATGAAAACAGCCATGGTAGGGAGTGATGGTCGATGTAGAAGAATATTTTATTTTACTTTAATTTTTTTAATGTTTTTATTTATTTTTGAGAGAGAGAGACAGAGCATGAGCAGGGGAGGAGCAGAGAGAGAGGGAGACACAGACTCCGAAGCAGGCTCCAGGCTCCGAGCTGTCAGCACAGAGCCCGACGCGGGGCTCGAACTCACAGACTGTGAGATCATGATCTGAGCCGAAGTCGGAGGCTCAACCGACTGAGCCACCCAGGCGCCCCGAAGAATATTTTAGATAACAAAAAGCATTCGAATTTTTCTTGCACATTTTGACAGAAGTAGGCTACACGGTTAGCACAGTACTGAAGACACTCTGGCAACCACCTTTTAAAAAGTTTGAGACCAGCAAGGTCTTTGCGTCTATCGTAGTGGCTTAAGCAGGGTAGATATTCAACACATATTTGGGGTAACTACAACATGTTTGGGTGGATATTAAAAAAAAAAACCTTGCAATCTTAGTTGCCTGTGGTGTAGTGGAATCTCATACCTAATTTTTCTCCATTAAGAATCTTCCTTTGTGGCAGGCTGTATGTCAATTGTGGCAAACAGGTTACCATTCTGTGGTCAGCCTGAAATTTTAATCCAAACCTCTGTTACCAAGACACTGCTCCACCAGAAAGCCAATTAATGTCCCTCAAAAACATAAATTTTATATTTAAAATATATTTAGAAATTTGCATCGGGACAATGACATACATCTAGATGCATATAATTTATCACTATTTACCTAAGTAGTTTTTGAGGTTTATGTTTGTGGCCAACATCACACTTTTGTTCCTACTGCAAAACCATTCTTAAAAGTTTGTGTATAGACCAAAACAAGGGTCCTGGAAGCCACTTTGTCCCACATGCCTGGAACGTCCTTCTTTCCCTGAGAGGTCCCAACTCACAGGCAGCAAAGTAGAATCTTGCGTAAGGAGTAGCAGGCACCCGGAAGCCATTTTGTTGACTCTCTTCCTCTTTCTGGAAGCTCCAGGTAGAGCTGCCTGAGAAACTTTTTGGCCTCTCAGCAACAGTAATGACTGGTGGGAGGCCCCCATACTTAGATAAACCAGCATGACAGATCATTTCATTATCTCCCCATCAGAAAATACTTTTACTTATGTCAGAAGCTTTTCATGCAGACCACTGTTTAGTGACATGTAATAAACATCGTCTTGTTGGTAAATCAATACATATTTTCAAAAACAATTATAGAATGTATTTGGGGAACTATTCAGAAAAATGAATACAAATTAAATATTACCTGTAAGTGGGAAACTATTGCTAATTTGACTCGCTGTGCTATCGGCATTTTGATTACAGAAGAGAACGTCCTGAGTTATAGGATAGCCAAGCTGAACTGCATAAAGATGAGACGTCCTGATAATTTTAGTCTATTTTCACATGGTTGTGTGTCCACACACATGCACAAACAGATTACGCAAAAACAAAGATAAAAATGTTAATGATTGTTGGATCTGGATGGTGAATATCCGGGCGTTTATTATACTATTACTCAAACTCTTTAGTACGTTAGGATTTTTTCTTAAAGACTTAGAACAAAACAGATGAGAAAAAAAGCACAGAACTGCTTTTATAAACCAACAGTAAAGTGATGCATAAGGCTGTCCTAGTTAATTTGAAAATTAAAGAATTCTGTATTAATTTTTTAGTTCAAGTTTATATCATTCTTTTAAAATTTCAATTCTGTTTGTGATTTACAGTACCTATAATACATTAATATAGGGTGCATTTAAATAGTTTCTATGAGGAAATATACATGTAAAGAGTATATTTGATAGTAAATTATGGGAAACTATTTGATTTTGCCATACCACAATTCACAATATATGGTTACTTCAGGTCCCAAATGAATAATTTTCTAAAAAAAAACAGTTTTCTGTGATGCGTTACCCTCAGAATGTTAAAATTTCCGACAATAAATAATTGCAAAAGTCATTATAGGGAAAAGAAAGGGAAAAATATGCCCTACCCACACAATCAAAAAAGATTATGGCTTAAAGAATGAAAAGATAAAGAAATTCTATGTGATGGGTGGCCACAAACTTAACAATGGGAATTGTTTGAAAGGACGGTAGGAATATAACACATGCAGATTTCCTTCTGTGTTGGGATTAATATGACTCGAATGTGGTCGGGCACCATGATGTTAGAGACCAGAAAAACAGTTAACACTGAATTTAAGAGGAATTCAGCGGAATGGGTGAAGATTTTCTTTTCAGGAATTCAAAGAGGTGACATTTTCCTCACAGTAATTTCGTGAAATGCTTTGGGGCTTCAACATATATATTAACGGGCAGATTCTGAAACGAATTCATAATGGTAAAAGGTTATAGAGTAATTGCCCTTAAGAACTCGTGTAATTTGCAAATGCAGGGCCGTATTTGGAAGGTAGGAAGTGGTGTTTCTGGTGTACATTGGGAGGGGGTATTCTAGTTTCACAGGATCCATAGTGGATTTGGGGGACGCAACAGCAACCCAGATGCATGAGAGCACCAGGCCAGTGGGTGGAGAGAGCTTCCCCAGCAGGCTCAAATGCCTTCCCAACTCCAGTCACACTCTGCACAATTTCTCCTTCCTGTTAAATTCTTAGCTGACCCCTGAAATCTCTGATCGCCTGATCAAGGATAAAAAGGTAAATTCATTCTAGCTGCAGTCACAGACGCTTTATGTGCTGCACAAGCAAGCTTTCCTTAAAATTAGCCGACAAAACTGTAGGAAGATTGGGACCTGGCTGTTTTAAGAATACCTTCTCAAGTAGTTCAGAGGGTTCCTAATTTTATTACCAGTGCTTAAGTGAAGACGTGCTCTGTGATATCTCTTCATCTTGGTTTTTCAACCACAAGAACAGTTTTTCTGTCTCAGGGATGTTGAGTTGAGGCATTCAGTGCATTCAGATTTTTATTCCCCGCATTTGGAAGAATTTCAACTATACAGACGGCTTTGTCTAGTTTGACAATCTTACTTCCCAGTAACATAACTGATACACTTTAAACACAGAGTTACCATGATAAAAAAAAAAATACTGATGTGTAATCTTTTCCTACAATTAGCTCAATTTAATTCAAGTATCGCTCTCCCTTAAAGACAGTTGGCTAATTCTATAAGTCCCCATTTAGAACTGCTTACTCAACTGAACTGCAATGTGCGTATCAGCTGCCGCTGGGTAGGTGAACTTTATCTTCCCCTCATTTGGCTAAAGCATATGGTGCCTTCTTTGTTTTGAAATAAAATAGCACTGGGCATTCCTTCCTTGCCCATTAGAGTCTTGGAAATACGTATATAATTCTGGCTTGGTTTAAGAATTTCATAAGCAGTGATGAAATCAGAGTTTATTATAAGTGGCCATATTATAACTGCCCTATTTAAGACGCGAAACTTATATTTAAGAATTATTATGCACAGTGGCAACATAGTAATACTGACTTTATTAGCTCAAGGATTGCTACGTACAATGAGTTGTATAAAACGTTGATTTTGCTCCTGCTGACATTGTTTCCACCCTGCAGTAATGTGAGCTGTAGCAAATCACATATAACAATCTGTGGGTCTCTGAAGCTCGGCCTTTTCATTCCCTTGGAAACACACTTGAAAAACTGGTGCATTTTGCAAGATGGAGAGCACATGTCAGCATTTTAGGCAGCTTAAGCAAGGTAACCACTAGTATGGATAAATCGGAAGTTCGGTTTCTTAAATAGATGGCTGTGCTAAAAGTACAGACGTTTCGTTAACAATTGATTTCATCTCTTAGATGGAATGTGATAACGGAGAAAAGAGAAGGATGCAAAGGAAAAAGAAAAACAGAGAGCCATATAAATGGAAAACCATCACAGATATTTGGAAGAACCTTCATGGCCTGAACCCTAGGAGTAATTGGGGCCCGTCCTTTACGATAAAACGATACCCAAGTTGATCTGTCTGACCGAGTTTGCTTTCGAAGGGAACAGGAAGTTCTCCAAGCGGCCCTCTGCAATTCTTGATGGTGTCAGTTTTGATGGAAAACAAGCAAACCGTGGCCTGTTACAGTGACATGTGGGAAAGCCCTGTTTAAACACACCAAAGTCACATATTGAGGTAATAGAACCTTAAAGAAAGGTGGTTTTAATAAAGAATTCTTTTTATACTGGACACATTTGTTTAGATTTATATTCTGTAGACTCTGATGACAACTCAATACTGATCGCTCCAGACCTCTGTATTAATAAGATTTAATATAGTGAAGTTTCCAGAAATGTGTTTTTTGAAATATTACGAGTCAGGAAATATTCCTCTGAAGCTGAATCTCATCAACAGATTTTATGAGTTTGAACTCAAAGAATTATATATAGTTTCTAAGAAAAAAAAAGGACCCCAAAGCAAGCAAATTAGTTAACTAGTTCGTATGCATGACAGATACGTAGTCTAGAATGCCATACATCTTCCAGGAAACTTTTGAAGTCACATTTTTGCAGTTAAGAGTAGAACAGAATCCATTCTGTTTGCAGATGTATTACATTGCAATTGCCAAAGGTCTCAGGCCGAAATATTCGTTCTTTTAAAACGCACTACAGATTTAGAAATTTTAAATAGGCCTCTTAGATCATTCAAAAGAGGTGAAAAATTACATGTTGGAAATACAAAGAATTCAGTATGTATGCAGTAACTTGATTTAACAATGAGGATAAATTTCCCGTAGAGTAAAATCATTTTAGGATGTTTTCATAAGGAAGGCTTGATGCTAATATAATTATTTTATGATCAGAAAAGAACATTTGGAATAGATATATTTGGGGAAAAAAACTATCTTTTGTGATTAATGTGGTTATTTCACTTGCTCTGAGGCAATTTATCCCTTCTATATTTTAATTTCAGTGTTTCTTTCCAAATTTTAGAGAAACCATCTTATATTACCTATGAATTTATTTAATTTTTAAAATGCCGAATAGGGATAAGCTCTTTTTACAATGTGAATTTAAGATAAAAACAGAAAACCTTGATAAATTCCTGAGATAATTATATTTCCACTTGAAATCTCGTATGACGACATTGGGATAATTCAAGTGTGTTTAGATGCATGCATGCAACAGTTGGAATATTCATTGGCACTAGCCTCGAGTCCCGTCTTTCCAAAAGGAATTTTACATGAAAATGAACGGAAACCAACCAAAACCAAAATTAATCCTCAAATACTGCATCCAACCTCGTTAGAAACATTCTCATCTCTCTCACCATAATGCATCATAATGACATTATTCTTTTATTTGAGTGCAGAATCCTCTCAAGATAATGATATTGCTCTAGGCAACACTTCCAAGTTTGATCACTTGACAATTAATCACATCACAGTTTCTTTTTATTTAATACTAATGGTGCACCTATTGATTTGCCTTAATACATAATGATGCATGAAAAATGTGTACGATCAACTGTCATTCTGGATCCAGGTCCAACAATAGTCAATTTAATAAAGGCATTTATACAATCAGCTCCCTAATATGATGTAGCTGTAAAGCATAAGTACTTAAAAGTAAGGCCATTTTCCAAATTTCAACCAATTTGGCAGGATCATCAAAATTGACATTGTTAAAAACAAAAACCACAACCATATTCAACGAAACATAAACATACGAAAACAGATACGATAACATATTTAGCATAACATGGAGTAAACTGTTTAAAAAGTAAATGTTTTTATTGACTGCGAAAAATACTGAACCCAATACAAGAGGTTCTTCTATAACAACAACAAAAATAATTTCCAATGAACTTGTAATTGTCAATGTGATATCACACCGAAAACTTTGGTTGACATATTGATATTTTCTATCTTAAATTCCTTTGATTTATATAAAAACGCAGGAGATTTTCTGACACTCTGTCATTGTAATAAGGATGTGTATTTCAAAGAGTATTATGTTTGTCAAGGGAAAATGCTGCATAACAGAATCAATAGTAGCAATATAACTTCCAAACCAGATTCCTCTAAGGAAAGGCTTCTGGAAAAGTTTTTATTATAATTGATGCACTCTGGTGTTAGGAGCAGAATTTTCCAGCTGAAAAATGTCTCTCACGGTTCATAGTCAGCCCAAGAATCTGGCTGATGTCGACCACCCACTTAAGGAGCGGAGACCTGGGAAATTGTTAATTACTGATCCTTTTCCTTGGAAGCCTTGAAGTTAACGCTTTGATACCTGCTACATCCTCTCGATCATCGTGCTGTTTATATATCAGTAGCTTTCCCTTTGATCATTCTCCTCATTATCTGATCCATTATAAACTCTTTTGCTCGACTATCTACCAGAATCCCAGTGTGACCACATGACCCCTGCTCAAACTCTTTCTACATAGTGACGTTTTCACATCAGTAGTTGAGTCATATTTCTTACCGAAATATTTCTATGTCTTTATTATTATACTATCTTCCGCATCATTCCTACTTCGTTCCCTATCCTTTTATTTCTGCTTGCCATTCCTCAGCCAGGTAGAAATACGATGTAACAAAATTATGAGGTTCTTACGAGCAGAGTGCGAATAGAAGTACCTTCTCTGTCTTTTACAGTTCTGACAATGGTGGAAGAATAATGCATTCTGTCCTCACTTTGGTGTGTAAGGGCTAAATCAATATTTGGATGCATGGCTGCCTTAACTAAGTCAACGAGCAGTGTGCATGCTGTACCTGAATCTTCATACGGGGGTTTTAAGTGTTCCTTCTTCCTCATTTATTAAAAGGAGTACTCAAAATATTATGAGGTTGGACTGGTTGAAGCCTATATTTTCTGGAGTCTTGTGATTCTAAGCTTTTACAATGTGTGCTCTTTATAGAAGGGGAAAAATCCCACCCCATCATCATCATTATCACACACAAATGTGTATTGTTGACGAGCAAGGTTGGTTCAATATTTGAGAATTAATCAATATAATGTAGAAGAGAAAAATCATTTCATCATGTCAGTTGGTGCAGAAGAAGTTGACAAGTTCAGTCCCATTCATGATAAAAACTGTCACAAAAATAACAATAGAAGGCAACTTATTTAACTTGATAAAGAGACTCTACAAAAAACTTACAGCTAACATTATACTTAAATGATGAAATAATGAAATATTTGTCTCCCTCCCCCCCCCCAAAAAAATGAAGAAGTCAAGGATTCCACTCATCATATTTATTCAATACAGTGCTGGAAGTTCCAAATAGTGCAGGCAGTAAGATAAGAAAGGAAATAAAATGAATTGGGATTAGAAAGCAAAACACACAATTGTCCCTATTTAGGAATGACATAATTGCCTTGGTAGAAAATTCTACGGAGTCTACAATAAACATTTTATTTATTTATTTTTTTTTACATTTATTTATTTTTGAGAGACAGAAAGAGACAAAGCACAAGCAGGGGAGGGGCAGAGAGAGAGGGAGACACAGAATCGGAAGCAGGCTCCAGGCTCCGAGCTGTCAGCACCGAGGCCAATGCGGGGCTCGAACCCACGAACCGTGAGATCACGACCTGAGCCAAAACCGGACACTCAACTGACTGAGCCACCCAGGCGCCCCTACAATAAACTTTTAAATTTTTTTTCAACGTTTTTTATTTATTTTTGGTACAGAGAAAGACAGAGCATGAACAGGGGAGGGACAGAGAGAGAGGGAGACACAGAATCGGAAACAGGCTCCAGGCTCCGAGCCATCAGCCCAGAGCCTGACGCGGGGCTCGAACTCACAGACTGTGAGATCGTGACCTGGCTGAAGTCGGACGCTTAACCGACTGCGCCACCCAGTCTCCCCTACAATAAACTTTTAAAGCTAAGAAGTGAATTCATCAAAGTTACAGACTCATAAATACGTAGAACAAACTGGTCGTTGTCAGAGGGGGGGTTGGGGGGTAAGAGGGACTAGATGAATGAAGGGGATGCAGGCTCCCAGTGATGGAATGAACAAGTCACGGGGTGAAAGGCGCAGCATAGGGAATGGAGTCAATGGTGTTGCACAATGCTGTATGGCGACAGGTAGTAGAAATACTTGTGGTGAGCACAGCATCACATACAGAATCACTATGTTGTACACCTGCAGCTAACGTAACATTGGGTCAACGATTCTTCAATTAAAAACAAGAGGTAGACATAAAAAAATCTCTCATAGGTATACTAGCAATGAACAGCATTACACTAAAATTACAACCACAGTACCATTTGCAATCACTCTAAAACAGTGAATACTTCAATGCAAGTCTAACTGGCATACACAGGTAAAAGAAATTTAGGAGACTGAAATAAATGGAGAAGTACACCATGCTTGTAGATTGGAAGATTCAGCATAATAATGATGTCAATGCTCCCAAAATTTATAATCAATTTTAGTGCAATTTCTGTCAAAATCCCTAGCAATATTTTTCACAGACATAGTCATGATCGTACAAAACTCGTCTGGAAAGACATTCTTATGAACTAGAGTGATACCACTTTGAAAAGAAAGAATAAAGTGAGTGGAGACAGTCTACTCAATTTCAAGACTTATTACATAGATATAGTAATCAATGCTGTGGTATTGACAGAGGGATATGGACCAACAGAACAGAATACAAAGCCCAGAAACAGGCACACAGAAATTTACCAAGGAATTTTTGACAAAGGCACGAAAACAGATCAATGGAGAAAAGACAGCCATTTTAAAATATTTTTTAAACTTTCATTTATGTTTGGAAAACAGAGAGACAGAGCATGAAAGGGGGAGGAGCAGAGAGAGAGAGAGACACACAGAATCTAAAGCAGGTGCCAGGCTCTGAGCTGTCAGCACAGAGCCCGACACGGGGCTCGAACCCACGAACTGCAAGATCATGACCTGAGCCAAATTTGGACGCTTAACTGACTGAGCCACCCAGGTGCCCCAAAGATGTCCTGTTTTACAAATGGTGTTGGAACAGTAGAACATCTGTAGGCATACACGTGAACACACATAAACACACACACACACACACACACACACACACACACACACAGCTTCAACCAAACCCTCACATCTTAAACAAAAAGTAACTCAAAATGAATCATGGACTAAAACCCAGATTGTAAAAGTGTAGAACTTTTTTTTGATTTATTGATTTATTTTGAGTGAGAAAGAAAGTGCTCAAGGGCAGAGAGAGAGAGGGAGAGAGGGAGAATCCCAAGCAGGCTCCTCACCATCAGCACAGAGCCCAATGCGGGGCTCGAACTCACAGACCGCGAGATCATGACCTGAGCTGAAATCAAGAGTCGGATGAATAACCCACTGAGACACCCAGGCGCCCCCAAATGTAGAACGTCTAACAAAAAATACAGAATAAATTATTTGAGATTTAGGGCAAGGCAAAAAGTGGAGACCTAACAGCAGAAACACAACCCATAAGAGCAGACATTATTAAATTGAACTTGATTAAAAAATAGTTTGCTCTGAGAAAGACTCCTTTAACAGAATAAAAAGCTACAGGGAAAAACGATGTGACCATACGCTTCCCCCAAAAAGGCACAGGGATAGGAAAAGAGCACGTGAGGTGATGATCACCTGGATTAGCCGTTCAGCAAATGCAAATTAAAACCACAATGAAATGCCATCACGCAGCCATCAGAATGGCTAACATAAAAATTAATGAAAACACCAAATGCTGGTGAGGAAGGTAGGAAACTATATAACTCACTGTCCCATGGCTTGTGGGTATGTAAAGGAGGACAGCAACTCTAGACAACAGCTTCACAGTTAAAAAAAAAATGCAAATATCATACAACCTAGAAATTGTACTCCTGGGCATTTTCCCTAGAGAAGCGCAGACTTTTGTTCACCCAAAAACCTGTGCAGACACATTTAGAGCAGCTTGATTCATTATAGCCTAAAACTAGAAACACCTCATACCTTGAATGAATGAAAGCAAAAAACAAAAAACAAAAAACAAAAAAAAAAAAAAACAAGAAAACAAACAAACAAGCAAAAACTGGTGTAGCCATGTGATTGAATAGAATTGAGTAGAAACAGCCTATTGATGGATGTGCAAACCTGGATGAATTCACAGAAAATTATGCTGAGCGGAAAAAAAGCAATTGCAAAGGGGTATGACTGTATACACGTGTACGTAACATTCTTGAAATGACAATATTATAGGAGTGGTACGCAGGCGATTGATTTCCAGGGATTGGAGACAAGGATGGGGGCAGTGTGATAAGGCTGCAGATGAAAGTATAAGGGAGACTTATGGTGATGTGCATATTTGTCTATTGATTCAGTCAAGGTTAATATCCTGATGTGATACATATATAGTCCGATAAGACGTGCCCATTGGTGGTAGCTGGGTAAAGGGTAAATTGGATATCCATATTAATTCTTAAAACTACGTGTGAATCTGGGGCGCCTGGGTGGCTCAGTTGGTTAAGTTTCTGACTTCAGCTCAGGTCATGATCTCTCAGTTTGTGGGTTTGGGCCCCGCATCCGGCTCTGTGCTGACAGCTCGGAGCCTGGAGCCTGCTTTAGATTCTGTGTCTCCTTCTCTCTCTGCGCCTCCCCTGTTTGTGCTCTCTCTCTCTCTCTCTCTCTCTCTCAAAAATAAACAAACATTAAAAGAAAATATAAAAAAAAACTGCATGTGAATCCATCATTATCTCAAAATAAAGTATTTAACTAAAAAACATGACAATACTAATTTAATATCTGACGTAGAAACATAGTTTTTCATGTTTGTAGGTGTGGTAATTATATTGTTTCTGTTTCTTTGAGATTTTCTGTCATTTAGAGATACATTCTAAAAAAAACTAACTCGCAAATGATATCTAGTATTTGCTTCAAAATTAGTTGGGAGTGTGGAGGTGAGGGCCGAGATCAGGTTAAGTGGGAGGTACAGATTAGAAGGCAAGCACGTGGTGATGCACACAATATGATTGAGGAGTTAACCAAAAAGGTGGAATTCAGTAGAAAATCGTGGAGTTTGTTTTTAGACGTATGTTACACTTTGGTATTGCAAGGATTCCTTTTTTAAAAGTCTATTTGTTGTCAGAGAGAGAGAGAGAACACAAGTGAGGAGGGGGGAGGGAGAGGGAGAGAGAGAATCCCCAGCAGGCTCCTCACCCTCAGGGCAGAGCCAGACGTGAGACCGTGACCCGAATAAAATCACCAGTGGGAGACTTAACCGACTGAGCCACCCAGGAGCCCCAGTAGTGCAAGGATTCTTGGTCAGTTTTGTTGTGGTGGTTGTTGCTATTCCATGGAACCGTTGGGCGGTCTGGAAAAGCTCTGATTAATTGGCATAATGGGTATAAATATCTAGGATTACGAAGAAAGCCAATTGTACTGAAATGCAGTTGTCAAAACATTAAACATAAACCCAGTAATGTGCACACTTTTATACCGCATTAAGTGACTTGACATTTAAAGTATAGGAGGTTAAAGTTATATTTTATTTTTAAATGAGATTTCTGTGCGAATGCTGATATTCATCAGCCTGAATGTGAATATTACAGTGTCAGTGCTTTGACCCACCTCCTTCCGTATGTTGTTCAGGAGATAATGGTAGAGAGGGAATAACACATAGCAGCATAACAAGGACTGGCTTCTACACCATACAGGGCAGGGCTTTCAAATTCAGAACACACTAATGGTGGGCTAACTGGGTCCCATGATGGGTTGGGGGCATGACTGCCACAGTCAAGTGTAGGAATATGGTACATAACTCTACATTCCAGAATACAGTGATGGGTTATTTACTAAAATAATAACAATGTAGTAACTATTGTAAAGGATATTTTAGTCCATTTGCTGTAATCATCTTTTTAAAAAAATTTTTTTAAACATTTATTTATCTTCAAGAGAAAGATAGAGAGTCCGAGCAGTGACGGGCGGAGAGAGAGGGAGACACAGAATCCGAAGCAGGCTCCGGGCTCCGAGCCATCAGCACAGAGCCCGACGCGGGACTCGAACCCACCAACCGTGGGATCATGCCCGGGCCAAAGTCCAACGCGCAACCGACTGAGTCACTCTGGCGCCTCTGCGATCATCTTTTATAGGGAAACATCTGTGCTATATGGTGTCAGACTTATGAGGATCGCTAATATTACAATGGCTTATGAAACACACTGACAATTTTAAAAACGACCAACTTCACTAGAGGCTAATGTAAATAAAGATGCTAATTTTTCCCATCTCACCAGATTTCCATATAGGGACCTTATGTGGGTCTCAAAAAAATTATTTTAATTAAAGAAGTTAGTACCAAGACTTAACTGAAGTTTAGGAAAAGGGTAAGACATAAATAGATTCAGAGACTTTCGATATACAGGAAGATAATAAACTTGGAGTTAATGGTACCCCTAAAGA
Source organism: Panthera uncia (assembly GCF_023721935.1). Classification (NCBI taxonomy): domain Eukaryota; kingdom Metazoa; phylum Chordata; class Mammalia; order Carnivora; family Felidae; genus Panthera; species Panthera uncia. The sequence goes on from NW_026057576.1 coordinate 72,733,556, forward strand.
AAGAGGGATTTTGAGAAAATAGAAGGGAAATGGTCCCTTTGAATTACGCCTATAGTAAGGTGATATAAGAAAGAAGACAATTCTATTTGGCATAAAAGATATATGAGACAGAGGAACAGAGGCTCAGAGAAAAAGTCCAGAAGAGCTTTGGAACATAGTATCTAATTCAGTCAAAGGGCAACCTGGCTGAGATTAATATGGTCTAGCTGATTATTCCAACATTCATATTATCAACCATGGAGAAATGTTAGCTTACTGGTCAGGTGACATTTTATGGAACATGCTGCTTGAAGCATTCAGTAGGATCGGGGCACCTGGGTGGCTCAGTCGGTTAAGTGGCCGACTTTGGCTCAGGTCATGATCTCTCAGTCGTTGAGTTTGAGCCCCACGTCGGGCTCTGTGCTGACAGCTCAGAGCCTGGAGCCTGTTTCAGATTCTGTGTCTCCCTCTCTCTGACCCTCTCCTGTTCATGCTCTGTCTCTCCCTGACTCAAAAATAAATAAACGTTAAAATAAAAAAAAAAGTATTCAGTAGGCTGAATTCTTTTTTTTTTTTTTTGTAATTTTTAAATGTTTATTTTTGAAAGAGAGAGACACACACACGTGCACACAGAGTGTGAGTGGGGGAGGGACAGAGAGAGAAGGAGACACAGAATCCGAAGGAGGCTCCAGGCTCCAAGCTGTCAGCACAGAGCCCAACGCGGGGCTCGAACGCAGGAACCATGAGATCATGACCTGAGCCAAAGTCGGACGCTTAACCAAATGAGCCACCCAGGTGCCCCAGAATTCTTTTTTTTTTTTTTAATGTTTATTTTTGACAGAGACAGAGAGAGAGAGAGAGAACAGGGGAGGGTCAGAGAAAGAGAGGGAGACAGAGGATCTGAAGCAGACTGTGCACTGAAAGCAGAGAGGCAGACCTGGGGCTCAAACTCATGAACCGTGATAACATGACTTGAGCCCAAGTCAGACGCTTGACCAACTGGGCCACCCAGGCGTCTCTCCATAGGCAGAATTCTAATGTTGTGTTCTGCAATCTCATCACCTGGTTATTTAATCAAACACTAATCTAGATACTACTGTGAAGGGTCTGTTCAGATGTAATTAAAGTTACTATATAATGACCTGAAAATAAGGTGATTATCCTGGATTATGCATAAGGACCCCGGTTGAATCACTTGAACCCTTCAAAAGCAAAAGCATTTCTCCAGTTGGAGTCAGAGATGTGTGGCTGAACAGGTAGGCAGAGAGAGGGCGCTCAGAAAGATCTGAAGTGTGAGACAAACTCAGCCTCCCATTGTTGGCTTGAAGACTGAGGAAGGAGGCCATTGGCCAAGGAAAGTGGTCATTCTCCAGAACTGAGAACCATCCACGTCCAATAGCCAGCAACCTCAATTCTACCACCCCATGGAACTAAATTCTGCAAACAACCTGAGTAAGCTTGGAGGTGGATCCTCCTGTGACTGCTCCAGAAAGGAACACAGCCCTGAAGACACCTTGATTTGACCTTGTGAACCACAAGACACTGTGCTTAGACTTCTGACCCACAGAACTATGAGGAAGTAGACGGGTGTTGTTGTTTATCTACAACAAACAGAAGCAGGATGTTAGATGCTTATGAGCAGGGTTGACACATATGGTCCATGGCCCCAGTCATCGGATCACACGAAAGCATTCACACAACAATGACAGGTTCCAGAGGCACGAATGGGGAACAGAACACTTGACACGTGTCTTTGTTTAACAATTCACTAATAGCCTCGGATTCCTAGCAATGACCCAGGACAGGGTGGGAAGCCACCGGTGTCATTAGAATTAGTTTCAAATCCTTTCTCTCCGGTCCTTGATTCATCACTCCCTAAATCGCTAGCTTGAGCGAAATATCTCAGTGTTGACATTGCCATCATGAATTATTACAGGACAGAGAACGTTTTCAAACAAAACTGTACTGGGGTGCCTGGGTGGCTCAGTCGGTTGAGCACCCAACTTCGGCTCAGGTCATGATCTCACGGTTCATGGGTAGGAGCCCTTCATCGGGCTCTGTGCAGACAGCTCAGAGCCTGGAGCCTGCTTCGGATTCTGTGTCTCCCTCTCTCTGCCCCTCCCCTGCTCACTCTCTGTCTCTCTCTCTCAAAGATAAATAAACATTTCAAAAAAAATTAAAACAAAACTGCACTGATATCTAAGTCATTCCTTATTGTTCTTCAAACTTAAATTCATTTCATTTCTATGCTGATTCTAAGTACCTAAGAAAACCCTAATTGGTATCTGTCTTATCTTATAGATCAGAAAACACATGGTAAATTTTTGACAAAACCATTTACGATCGTTGAGTCACGTTTTTATATTGCTATTACTTTGTAAATGCAATTATAGCATGAACACCTTTTAATCTTTGTTTTGTCTGCCCATTGTTAATGAAGGTGATGCCTTCAAATCAAATACTCTATCAACATCATTTTGATGCACCATCAAGGTATAAAGTAATATGGTGGCCGGTTTCTATTTCCTTGGTGGTATTTACTCTGTTTTGCAAGGTATTTTCATAACCATGGAAGGCAAATGAAATTGCAGTTTGGGAATTTAGAACTTAATTGAAGAATTGAAAGTGATCATCACTTCCAATTTGCTACCTCTAATGTAGATCAGAGGTTAGCTACACAGTATAAAGAAATTAATTTACAAATGCAACATTTCCTTTATACTCAGATTTCTGCTCCAAATTAGACAAAGGTGACAAAAAAAAAGGATGCGTTTCTCTAGCACTGAAGGGTTTGAATAAGTGGATTCATTTGTAGGGTGACCAACATTGAATGAAGAGCTAACAAAAAAGTCCAACAAAACACAAGGCGTATGGAAAGATGAATAATAAAATAAAAACGCAAGGATAAAGCCAATTTAGATGCTCTTTTATATGATACATTTCAGAGGATCGTTCTCATGTTTGTCTTTTTAACCAATAAATTTCTCTTTCACCCTAGAGAGTTACCCATGGAGACAGAATACAGAATACGTGATAATTTCTAAGTACGATTTACAAAAGTTAAAATAACACATACAAACAGGAAGCCTTTGTCAAAGATGTATTTAAGCTTCTTAATGAAGGCATCAGCAGGATGGTAAATTTGAGGGATTGAATAAATATTGCAATTGAAAGAAAGAAGGCTGGAATAGGATTACCAGGATAGATACAAAAACTTGTTACCGCACCACGATGAAGACACACCCTTTGTGATTGTCCATCTTTCCAGGCAGAAATGCAAGAAAGATATCTACAAGTCAACATGCAGTGTTCCACGGTCTTGGCCCGCATCCCTGACACATACTAAAGCAAACAGAAGTTCCTTCCCCAAGGGAATGAAATAAACCCAGTGTGCGTCCATCAGGTGATGGTCCAGTGCCACACTGAAATGACGGGTTATCCTGTTGAGTTATTTCCAAACTTTGGGTATTTTTTCTTAACCTTAGGTCATGCAATTTAAAGTTTTTGGGGTCTTCTGACCTGAAAATGATGCTGCTGGGCCATAAGGAGGATACAGCCTTAGCCCAAGTATACTCAGACTGAGGGTTTGCTGCTGATGAATTTCGTGTGTCGGGATCATTTTCTTGGGCAGAGAGGCACCGCCAAGGTGGCTGGATAAGACATCCCTCCCAACACACACCTGCAGCAACAACAATTTGACATTCATCCATGGAAAAATCGCCTTTGTTAGACCTTTGGGATGGAGCACCAAACTCCAAGGGCCCTGGGAGGAGTCTGTCCACCGTGTCGGGGTGGTGATAGGCACTGAACCCGGGTCCCTGCTGTGGTCGCTGCCCTGGTCCCAGCAACGTCTCCAGCCCCTCATGGCGACGGTCTGGGAGCCTGGAGGACACTGACTCAGACTGTCACACAACGACCAGCACAGATTTCCAACAGAGAAGTCCCAGTGCTGGATTGGAGCAACGCAAATTCAAGTTTGGATGCACAGGAGGGGTAAGAGGACCACTTTGACTTTACTCTTGTCACCAAGCCCTGGAGAAATTTAGTGTCCAGCGAGAACTTCTCCCTGGGGACTTCTCTTGGGTGGTGGAAGCTGAGTGTGTGGGTGAGCGTGGGGCTTCTCCAGCTGCAGGGTCACTGCCAAAGGGGGACACCTCCCTCTCACCCCATCCTCGGTCCTGAGACGCAAGCTGCACAACACAGGGGCAGGAAGAGGCTGGGAGAACCGCGGACAGGCTCTACTGGGTGCTAGAGTGATGGATCCTGCCCGGTGCTCCAAGAAGTTTCCTTCCCCCGAGCTCCTGGGGACACCTTGCCTGTGGACACCCCCACCCCGCACCCCAGCCCTGTGTGCCTGACCCACACACCGCACACTCCACACACCTGGGCACCAGCTGTCTGTTCCAGTTCCTGACGGTGGCGACAGCAAGCTTTTACAGGTGGCTAGTAATCACCCGCAGAAAGCCAACTCCTTCTGGAAGCCAAGGAGAGACCACAAGCTTGCACCTTAGTCCTGCACATGAATGCAAAAGGAGTGCCTTGCGGGATGGAGAGAAGGCATACTAGCATAAGAACTGGGTCCCAGAGGGAGCATGAAACATGGAGGTGACATACCCACAGAAGGCCCAAGAAAGTCTCGGAATCCTTAGCAGGGGTGGTGAAAGGTACGCTTTCCCAGTCAACTAGCAAAGACTACAGAGGCACCTGTTAATTGCAAGGCTTCAGAGAACCTGAAAATGTAAGGGGATATGGACCCACCAAAGGTTATAATGACCTCCTGGTAACCGAACCCAAAGACATGAGAGCTGAAGTTACAGGCTAAAGAAATCGACCCTTTTATCCATATAGAATAGCTTCTTTTTTTTTTTTCTTTTTTTGGTCTCATGTGACAGCTTTCAAGGTGCTTTGTTTTTCGTTTCCTCCATTAATGCCTTCGTTTGTCTGTAGTCGGTTTTTGTAGTGTTTCTTTTTTATTTTTCTCATTTCTTTTAGTGCTTAAAAAAATACATGCGGGAGAATGCAAATATGATTGTGGTTTATCTGACAATTACTAACTTTACACACATAGAACAGTTATTTAAATTCCTTGAGCTTCAGTTTCAGAAAATGAACAACACAATTTCAGTTTTTGTGAGGAATCCATGAGATATCTATGGAGTGTCATTCATAGTGCCTGGACAGAGTAGGTGTTCAATTGATATTCGTGTCCATTTCTATATAAAAGTCTGAGTGTATTATAATAAAATATGACAAGAATGCTGCTACGTACAGTTTCCTTAATTTGAAGACTCCTCAAATCAGGTCGTTTCATAACCCAAAGCCTTGGAAATCTTCCTACGCCCTGAATCTATTATCCAGTCTCAGAAAAATATATACATAGGTGGAAAGAACAAAGGAGGGAAGGTAGGAAGAATGAAATGTTATCAATACTGTGTTTCTGATTCTTTAGTGATCGTAAGACCTTAGGTCAGAGGTCATGACTCACCCTTGATATTTCCGCGTACCTTCAACATCACACTATTTGTTTAATAAATATACGATGACACAACTGACAAATAAAAAGTTATTATTTCTAATGGAGTTCTTTAAAAATCAGGGGCGCCTGGGTGGCTCAGTCGGTTAAGCGTCCGACTTCAGCTCAGGTCACGATCTCGCGGTCCGTGAGTTCGAGCCCCGCGTCGGGCTCTGGGCTGATGGCTCAGAGCCTGGAGCCTGCTTCAGATTCTGTGTCTCCCTCTCTCTCTGCCCCTCCCCCGTTCATGCCGTGTCTCTCTCTGTCTCAAAAATAAAAATAAAACGTTAAAAAAAAAATTTTAAAAAATCAAATAAGGGGTGCCTGGGTGGCTCAGTCAGTTGAGTGTCAAATTCTTGGTCTCAGCTCAAGTCTTGAGTTCAGGCCCCGTGTCGGACTCTGTGCTAGGGTTGGAGCCTACTTCAAAAAAAGATCAAATGAAAATAAATATATTTAGTATTTGATCACCCGGAACTTTTTATCATTGGGTACATCAGTGATGCCCACAATTACTCTTAGCCAATAAAAATACTCTCCTTTCAAATAATCATAGGACAATTAATTTTTTACTTTATTTTTATTTCTTTAAAGTTTACCTACTTATTTTGAGAGAGAGAGAGAGAGAGAGAGAGAGAGAATGCAAGAGGGGCAGAGAGAGAAGGAGAGAGAGAGATTTCCAAGCAGGCTCCACACCATCAGTGCAGAGCCCTACGCCGGGCCTGAACTCGAGAACCGTGAAATCATGACTTGAGCCAAAATCAAGGGTTGGATACTCAATCTACGGAGCCACCCAGGTGCCCAGAACAAGTGACTTTCACCAGTGTACTTTTATAGAGACATTGTCTTCATGGGGTTACAAACCCTAGTAATAAGTATGGTAAATCCTACAATGATGAAGTAGAGAAGATTCCATTGTCTAGCCACTTTTTAGATGACTGAGTCCTTATACCCTGTAGAGCTCAGTAAATGTCCTTAAATTATTATTTTGTTGTTTGTGATATAATTAATAATAGCGTCAGTACCAGAAGGAGAATTTTGGCCTTTCTGTTGCTCATCTGCAATTCAGCCCCCACTGAGGCTCACATGGGCATTTAGCACCTTTGTTTATTCCTATGAATGACACGGAACTGCTCGGCCTGCTTGCCCATCGTCACGTTAGGAGCTATTAAAAATCACTCTTATCCACGAGGCAGGTTCATCCCAGAGTAGCTGGGAAGTGAAACACAAAGTTAAATTACCCGCATTCATCTCTCACTGTCTGTTCCTTGTGATGGATTTTGGTTTCACTCAAGCAATCTTTTGGACTTCCATGGGGGAAAGAAGGGCATAATAAATGCAAAGATCGGAGGAAGTTGTAAACTTTCTAACTGCAAATGGAGTCAGCATGCTTGATGACGAGAACACAAGCTGTTAAGTCAGGCATATTTGGTCTGGACGATGGCTCCGAGCATTTTGGCCAGTTACACACCTCTCTTAGGCCTCACTTTCCCCATCTTTCAAATGGGAAAAGTAAAAGTATATGATTTATAAGGATATCGTGACAATTGAGGTAATACCAGTGAAAGGCTTGGCACGGTGGCTGCCACAGTATAAGTACATATTATATATATTATATATTGTGGTCATTACATATGTGTTATATATTATATATCACACATACTATATATATTACAGTTATTACATATATAATATGTTATATGTTGTATATATTATATATATTACAGTTATTGTACATATAATATATATTATAGTTATTACATATATATCATTATATACTATATATTACAGTTATTATACACACACATATAGTTTTTAAACATATATATATATAGTTTTTTAAACATATATATATATAAATATATATATATATATACACACACACACACACACATATAGTTTTTTAAAGTCATATACCTTGTTCACCATCCAAGATTCTAAGTAGCGGTCCACTTGGATGCCAACTTCAGTTTCCTTCTTAGACAAGAGTGTCCGCAAATTCTCTGCCCTTCTTATCACATCCTCAACCTGCTATACAGCAGCACTCTTAATGAAATAACAGACATAGAAACAATGTTCCTAGGTGGGTAGCTTAGATTTCTGAATGGGTCCATTCTGAAAGTTTCTTCTCCACATAAAAAATATCACACATTTGGGAACGTTAAAAAAATCACACCATTTCTTTTAGGTAACAATATGCTATATTTGGAAACATAACTTGCACATAAACACAAACTTCAGTGAGAATCACAAAAACGTATGGGTACTACAATGGAAAGATCAACGGATTCCATGTAGAGGGAGCCTATCATGTATGTTCCACACTGGGATTCATGGAGGTGACAGTGTTTTGAGTAATGATTTCACGGAGACAATAGGCATAAATCTGTTCCTATTGGGATTATTGATAGGCCAGGACTCTCCCAGACAACCAGAGTGCAAGGTTCTCTTACATACGAAGGAAGGAGACCTGGGTTTGGGGCCAGGTTTGCATGGCCTAGAAGTGTCACTTGATTTTAAGGCGTGACAAATTTCTAGCCTCCTGCCTCATCAATGGACGGATGGAAGACTGAGTCAGCAATCCATCAGAACCTTCCCGGCTCTCCTTCTGCGATAGAAAGGTGTGTGTGCCTCCTCCCTGAAGACAACTTACAAGCCTGAATGCTCACAATAGAACAGTATGAAAGGCACATCCGTCCCAATTCTAAAAACACAAATACCAGACAAGGGAGATGTTGGAATCAAGAGAAAGGGAATGTGGCTGAGGCCAAGGCTGAGTGGGAGGGGTCTTCTGGAGGACCAGCAGGTGGAAAGGAACCTCTTGCGAGCTGTTGGAAGAATTCCCGCTCCCGCTGATGCCCGAGTGAGGTCACAGGCGTCAGGTGACAGGACCTCAGAGGGGAAAGGGGTGCCAAACAACACCCTCCTGCCTTTCTGTCTCTTGCTTTCCAATTAATTACCAAAATCCCTCCTTCTGTCACCTTGGAGGGAGGCATGTGCAAGCAGATGGGGAAGCTAGTGCATTGTTTGTATCTATATTCTAATCTACAGTCACGTTTTATATTTGCTCGTTGATAATGACCAATGGAAGCCCGGCTTCTGAAGCAAAAGAAGCTATATATGATTAGGAAAGCATGCATATTTATAGATCTCGGTGTCGGGCACATTTTATACAGTCTTAGTCTTTGGGTCTCAAATGTTTCCTCAGAGAGAAATTTGGGGGATATTTCTTCTAATCATGGCTCCTCACATTTAATTTCTGTCCTTTTTCTTCAAAAACTCACCAGAATCGAAATTACATGCTTATTTAGTGCTAGTCTGTCTCCATTAGACTATATGCTCCATGAAGTCGGAGAATATGATCTGTGATCAGCTCAAAGCAGGTAGTAGAGACTCAATTAACATGGGCTGAGTAAATGAACACGATCAAATATTAGTTAAGTGGATGAATATCTAGTGTGAAATTAATGGAGCGTCAGGAGAAGTAGAATTCTAATAAAATTTGAAATACGGGTTATAACAATGAGACAGGGGAGAGGCTATCCCTGAAGGGGAAATTTAGACTGAATTCTTGTACGTAGCTAATTAGGATATGGGGGTTGGACCAAAGAAAAGATGACAAAAATCAAATTTGCATTCAGTAGACTATTAAAAATTTCAAGAACCTGTTTGCCATTGTCAGATCTCGGATACAGCCAGAGAATGTGGAATGTAGGCTCTCCCAACATTAATGTGAACATATCTTTTTCTTTATTTTTATTTTTTAATAGATTTTTTAACGTTTATTTATTTTTGACACAGAGAGAGAGCGAGAGACACAGCATGAGCAGAGGAGGGGCAGAGAGAGAGGGAGACATAGAATTCAAAGCAGCCTCCAGGCTCTGAGCTGTCAGCACAGAGCCCGATGCGGGGCTCGAACTCACAGGCTGTGAGATCATGACCTGAGCCGAAGTCGGATGCTCAGCCGGCTGAGCCACCCAGGTGCCCCATGAACATATCTTTTTCAAAAGCTTTGAATTGGACTTACTGGCAGGTTTTCTCACTGTAATGGGCAGGCAGAGCTTGTGATCAGGCCGCTGAAACTTAAAAAAGTGGTGGAAAGCAGAGAACTAAGTCAGTTCTTTGGCAGTGGGTGAAATGTTTAAGAGCAAGGAAGAGAGAAGGTGGAACAGACAGAACCATGGGCGAGGACTTCATTTGGTGGTGACGTTGGAATCTGTCTTACCAGTGAAGAATATGGAAGGGAGCAGATCAAGGATACAGATGCATTACGTGGGCTCCTGGGGTGTGTGTGTGTGTGTGTGTGTGCGCGCGCCCGAGTGTGTTGGTGTTATATTTATTTATTTTTTGGTCATTTTTTAAGTTTATTTATGTATTTTGAGAATGACAGAGACAACATGAGTAGGGGAGGGGCAGAGAGAGAGGGAGAGAGTGAGAATCCCAAGCAGGCTCCATGCTGTCAGGACAGAGCCCATCGCAGGGCTTGATGTCACAAACCATGAGACCATGATCTGAACTGAAATCAAGAGTCGGATGCTTAATTAACTGAGCCACCCAGGCACCCCTAGTTTGTTTTTTGTTTGTTTGTTTTTTTTTAGAAAGCGACAGTAGTGATTTGAAATACTGGGTATTATTTGCAGAAAAAGAAGAAGAAGAAGAAGAAGAAGAAGAAGAAGAAGAAGAAGAAGAAGAAGAAGAAGAAGAAAGAAGAAAAAGAAGAAGAAGAAGAATCATCCAGTCAAGGAGTCAAAAATTTAGAAGGTTAAAAGGCTTTCTGAGAAAGGGTTTTAGTCACCCCAAATTAAAAGTCACATTACATGGGATTGTTACAGGAAACAGGTGGCAAATAAATTGAGTCAATTAAAAAAAAAAAAAAGAGTTCTCTTTGGCTGTGACTGGAAAGGAGATGCATTGTCAGTTTAAGTGGGGTCGATGGGATTACTTTCTAAATTCTTATTTGAATTAAATGTGCGCGAAAGCCCAGCAGAACAACCTGGCCGCAGGGCAGGAAAGATGCTGTGGCGCTCACCGCTTTGCTGAGCTGCGATGCACGGCCTCACATGTTTGAAATGGACGACCCCTCTGGGACCGCAATTTATAACATCGAAGTCACTTGTCACACACTGTAAAATAATGCTTTCTCGGGACATATCCAGACTATATTTTAATGAGATGCGTCTTAAGCTCGGCTTCTCATACTGGGTAGCTTATGGTTGGAAAGATGCATCTACAGCAAAACCCGGGATGGCGAGTAACTTGTTCTGCGAGTGTTTTGCAAGACCAGAAACCATTTCTAATAAATTTTAACTGGACCGACGAGCGATGTCTTGCAATACGAGTAGAAGGTGGTGCTGAATGTCACATGATCACCACTGGAGCCAATGGTTCTTGAGATTTGGAGTGCTTTGGATTATAAACTTGTCTCTGGAATGAATTACGCTCGTAGACCAAGGTTTTACTGTATTTCGAATCTGAAAATAGACAACGCAGAGGGAAGATCTTGACTACGTGTCGGAGCCCTCCAAAAAAAAGCAGATGGCGTCACGGAATAAAATTTTCAAGCCGCTTCTTTTGGGGGGGGGGGGGGGGGGGGGCTCTCTGTGAAGACAGGTGCACACCCTTCTGCTAAAACAGCATTATCACCCACCGCTGGGAGAGGGGGAAGGCGGAGGTGGGGGGAGAGTCAGTGGGGAGACTGCACTGTGGTCCGGACACCTGCACAGGGAGGAGGCGGAAATGGATTGGGGGGGACGAGCCTCCACCCCCAGTGCAGCTCTGAGAGAGCCTTGGCCCATCTGAGGGGGGACAGGAAGGGCCTGACTGTAGGACACCTCCATGCTCAGTAGCGGCTGGGAGATGTCTGGGCCAGGGCTGGCTTCAGCATGGAAACCTCAGTGGGTCCCTAATGTGCGGCATCTGCAACCTGTCAGGAAAATGCATTCCTCACACAAGGAGCAGCTTACCCCACAGCTGCCACCAAAGGAGAGGAAGAGCCTCTCTCCTACTCATTTCCATCATGGCGGCCAGGATATCTCCGGGTTCTTTGTAAAACACCAGGTTGGACAAAGCCAAGCAAGCAGAACCGTCCAGTCCTGCAGTGCTATGAACAAGGGAAAGGCATACCTGTTTATCTCTAAAATGAAACTATCCTTCCTCTACTAAGTTGGAATGAGTTTGTCACAGACAAGCCGTGACAAGCCCTGGATGTCCTCTCTCTGACTACCACCGCCCCCCACCCCCAACACACACGCAGAGAAATTTTTCTGAAGAGCTTTTTTTTGTTTGTTTAATTACAACTTCTGTGACATTTTTAGCAATTGTTCCACTGACCTGGTTGGAAACCCCGTGCGGACTCCAGTCCCACGTGATACAAGCATTTCATTTCGGAAACGAGAAGTCAGGAAGACAGTGGGAAACCTTCCAAGATACTTAACGTCAGGTTGCAGACTTCTTTGGAGGCGAGAAAAGGAAACAAAGCAAACCACACAAGAGGAAAGAAATGCTACGTTCAGTTGTTTTAAAAAAAATACCTGTAAAGTGGCTGTTGCTTGCAGTGGCGGTTGTGTCTGTGTGTGTTTGCCCACTAGTCCTGTGTCACCAGCGTGTCGCTTGGATGGAACATGAAGGACATTTTGAATTACAAGTGGTCTTTTTTTTTTTTTTTTCTTGCCCCGCATGTCTTTTCTTTTCAAAGTGAAGGCTTCCCGTCCAATGGCCAACCGAATATTTGGGGTCGGGAGAAGGAAATCATCAGAGGGCACCTCATCTTGTGTGACAGCCCCCAGGCGCTGTTTCCTGCACACTTGCAGAAAGCCGGTTTTGGTTAGCACCCAATTGTAGCCGCGGATAATTGGCACACCGGTCCCCACACCCCTCTGCTAACACAATCCTGCCTCCCACCGCCGAGCCCCTACACAGGTTTGAATTGCTGTGACCCCGACGAAAGGGAAAGTGGCGAACAGATAGGAGCAAACAGGTTTGTGGCAAATAATGCCGAGCCAGCTGGCCTCGGGTTTGTTCGTCGCCCCGGGGTCAGGGACCTTCTATGGTCTTAATAAACAGAATCAACTAGCTTCATATGTATTTTGGCACTAATCTGTGGCCTATGGCATCATTTCCTGGGGTTTAGTACGATATTAATAAAAAGGCCTATTCCAGATTAAGCACAAATCAATGCTGTACTATAAAACAGTTTTAATTCTTGCTTAAAAAAAAAAAAAACGATATAGGGATAGTGCTGTTTGTGGCATTGACTTGAATACCTGTGCAACCAGTTTCAGGTGAGATTCGCTTCATGTGTCAGTTCCCTACTCGTTTATCCCCTTCAAAGCATTTCTTTTTCTGAAAGTATGAAGTTGAACATAGTGCCTGCCGCAGTAAATCCAGGTTTTAGCCCTTGGCTTTGAAACACACTGAACTCATTACATTTGTTTGTGCAGGCTCTCTTAATCTGTTGTGACAACAAATTAGACTCTGATTTAAATTAAAGCAAATTGCAAAATAATTAGAAGTGTTTTTCTTTCTTTTCCCCTCTTCCTTCTCCGGCCCTAACATCCATCACCTGGAGTTCAATCAGATGCTGCGAGGAATTTACTCTTCTTTTCATTCAGGATTATCTTTGGGAAGTTTTAATAGAAACAAGTTTTTGTTAAGTTTACGTTCAGAGCATAGCAAGACAGCTACTAAAATAGAAAGAAAATCACTGTTCCTTTTTACTGAAGGTGTGTTTTCTACGTGTGCCCCCAGTTGTGGTCTTTGCCTATATCGTGAAGTGGGATTGGGGTAAGACGCATCCTAGGAAATAACTGGGTAGAAGATAGGATGAGATCCACAAAAGCACTCTGGTAACTTGTTCCTCCTGGTGCAAAATGTCGATTTCCCTCAAGTGTTTCTAACTTCAAACTTCAGACCATGAACTTATTGAAACTGCTGAAGATGTGTTACTACATGTTCTGTATCGTTTAGACTTGCAAATGGAAATAGCAATAGAGGCCATGCTCGAGAGGCAAGTTGTGGAGTCCCATCACCCAAACCCTTCCACCTCCCCCCCTCCCTGCATGCCTCCCTTACCCTGCACCCCCACCCCACTCCCTCTGCCCACCAGAGCCCGGCAGGGAGGCCGCCATTGGTGGCGCCGTGGAAGAATGCTTCACCAGTGACGAGCTGAATTCTGGAAGAAGTGCTCATCCCTTTCTCTGAGGCCCATGCTTCGGAAAAGCACAGCCTGAATACACGGAGTGTTCTGGATTAGTGGGGAAGTTCCAGCAGCTACCGAATTGCCCCGGGGAGACAAGCATCGGAGGAGCAAATTCATTCCCAGCAGTCAGGAGATCATGCAACTACAAAATCAGCCACCCACACCACACTGATCATTTAACATCAGTATGACAATCATTTCATTATTATAAGCATTCCTCAATATATATTGAGGAAACAATAACCTATAAAGGGTCTTCAAATGGACCACCGTTTTTACTCTGTAGAAGGGTCTAGCTCCACAAAATTTGTCATTTCCTTCCTAAAAACGTAGTAAGCATGAGGACACGTGCCCAAGAAAAAGACAACTATAAAGCAGGGTTCGTGTCCCAAATTAGAAAGCTTACGGACTGCGGCGCAGTAAAGCTTGGAGCTACACGCTGGAAACACGTTTTGCAAACTCCTTTAAAGCAAATTAGCGATGATGATAGCAGAACACGAAGGTTCTGGAGCTCGTCTGTGTAATTAACTTGTCTTACTTTAGAAAGTATGCGCACACCATAAGGTAAAACGCGTTCCTGAAATACAAACACATTAGGAGTTCATTGAATTTTATCCCTGGCTTCCTGAACCGAAAGATAAATGTAATTTTGCCAGTGATAACAGGCGCAGCGGAAAGAACGGTTATCACATCTTTATTCCAAGGCCGTCCCTCCTCTGCTATCTTTCAAGAGGTACACATTTAAGTACTCCAGAAGAAGAGGGATATGGATATTTACATAAAAATGAAGTCATTTGGAAAAGAAGTGGAGGAATAAATTTCTATTTTAATTTTCACTGCTCCCATTTTTATTTGTACTCTTGTAAGAGGTTTTAGTCCTCTTTTATAATAATTCATTTCAGGAATTGTGTCACTCAATGGCTGACGATTGGGTACCACATTGTATCCGTTTTATTTCCTGTGACAGCCATTGTGACAAAGCTCATTTTTACTGAGATGATTCAACATGTTAATATCAACTCCAACACATGGGAAATTATTTTTTTTTTCTCATGGGAAAATGAATGTGACCACAGAAGCCTCGGATTATAATTTGTCTCTTTGTCTCACGTAAATATAAATCGTAATAGAAAACGATGTTACGAAGTGAATTTCCCCATTTCTCCCCTTCTTCTTTTCATGCATAGAACTTGTAAAGGGGGCTTTAAATAAACATGTCTGTTTTGGGAAATGTTATTGTCTGGCGTTGTTGTCTGGGTTTATGTGGTTTTCTTATACATGATTGGAATTACTGTTCAGTGATACCCTGATAAAAAAAATTAAAAAAAAAAAAAAACCTTCCTGATACAACACTCATAAAAGCCATAAAGTTCTGAGGATTGAAAATGGAAAGACTTCATCTCCAGGGTCCACATCAAAATTGGATTAGCATATCTCTAATTAGGAACTTTTACCTACTGTCTCTAACAAGGTAGATCAGATTCAGAGAAGAGAGCTCCCCTCCCACAGCAGTGGGGAAGGTCCACCAGCAAGAGTCCTCACAGAAAAGAAGGCCATCTAGCACTGGTTTAATCTCCAATTCCTTGAAGACAATTCCATGGTTAGTTTGCTTGGAACACAGTTCACCCCCTATTCAGATTCCTTCAATATGAGGATGCCTCCAGAGCAAGGAAAGCCTTATTTCATTTCTTATACTCCATTATTCCCAAGGCTGATCTGGCTTAGATGTTCTCTCGCTTTGTCTAGACCTCCTCCCATCTGAACTCCATATCTCTTTACGTAGATCCGTGAGCACCATGGATATTTTCTTCCAGGAACCCAGAAATCCAGAGGGGACACGGTCATGTGCTTCCCAGATGCTTTATACTATTATCCTTTCTCACTCTATCATTGAGATTTTCTGAAGCCAATGTCTAAACTCAGGCATTACTACTAAGGAAGTTGCCACTGATCTTGGTGTCCACACATGTTCCCAGAACTGAAGGGAACGACGTTGACCTCTTGCATGGACTTGCTTATCGAGGTTCTCCTCTGTGGAACCATCAGATGGGTCTGAAGTGCTCCTCAGTCTACCATCCCATTTGCTTGGAGGGTCTAGGGAGAAAGAATCGTTCAAATTATGCCATGGGAGTGTGCCCCTAGCTGTGTAGCTTGTGAGTGAGTGCAGCGCCTTGATTGACTGGAACCCGGCTGAATGTCAAACACACAGCAAAGGGGTTTTCCTAAAGCCCCAGTAGTGGTTCCTGTATCTACATGGCACACTGGAATGGCAGTCCCATATCTGACATATTGTCCACAGTGGTGAGGCACTATTGTAATCCATGACTAGAGACTAGTTGTCCAAATGGGTCCATTTCACACACTCACATGGGGCCTATGTCTCAGGGTATGTGGCTTAATCTGCCATGTTGTATGGTGTGGGATCCTGGCATGAGTCCCAAAACTGTGCAGCATCCTTGGTTTCCATTTCTTCTAGGGTGAGTCCTCATGATTTGGCCCATTCTTGCATCTGAGGTGGTCATCATGCCCCATGGGTGGTAGACCCAATGGGCAAGCATGGTGGTTTGTGCAGCATAGGCTTGATCATCTCCTGAGTTCCATTCACATTCTCTTTTGAGTGGTTTCCTTCCCATTCACAAATTGCTGCCAGGGACTTCATACCAATAGAGGGGAGCCTTAATGGTCCAATCACTGATCTTCTGGTCACCAAATACGGCTAGCCTGTTTTCAATGGCTACAGCTCTAAATGTGTAGCAGAGAGGTGCTGGTGAGTGTTTTTCACAGCTGTCACTACCATATGGAGTTAGGTCCATTGGATAGGTCATCCTTGTCTCTTCGAACTCAAAATGTGGCCAATCCTGGATAGATATCTGTAGCAGCCCAGTGGGCTCCATCATCTTTGGGATTCACGGATCCATCCATGAACGAAGCCATATAATCATCTGGAATGTCTTCAAACCCTGGACCCACTTGGCAAAGGGAGGGGTGAGAGCACAGGTCATTTAGCCCCCTCCAGAAAAGCAACCACTTGTTCATGGAGTCAGCTGATTCCCTGGGGCCCTGTTCAGGCTCAGTCTTGAATGTACCATTTCCATTTAATGATGCAGCTTTGCAGAGCCTGCTCTCTCTTCTCAGTAGGATTAGTGAGAATTCACGTGAGGACGGACAGCTCAGGTCTTAGGGTCACATACGGTGCATCAGCGGTCCTGTGCGCTGTTTCCAATAGGGCCCGATAACAGGTGCAGAGCTGCTATTGGAAGTGGGTGTATCTGGCGGCCACCTCAGGTAATTTACATGTCCACAATCAAGAGGTGCACTCACCCTGGTTACAGCCCTTTGCCACAGGCTCCAAACCACTTGCATAGGGGTCACTGAGACCTGTAATTCCAACAATACTTGCAGCCTTCATTAACCCCGATGGGAAGGCCGTGCCATCGCACTTTTTAAGGCCTCTAACACCTGCTGTTGTTGAATGGGGTGCAATTCAAAGGTGATTGGCCCTGATGACTGTAGGTAAACTGGATTAAAGAAGCCAAATAATACCTACAGGTGGTCTATGTTGTTTCCAATAGTCCAACAGTCTTCCTGGCTATGAGTCTCTATCTTGTTGGCAGAGGCTGCTGTGGACAGTGAAACCTCTGTTTAACTTTATTAGCAATAGTCCTCTGACTACCAGTCTCGGTGGTCCCCAGCAACTAGCTGTACTTGCCGAGCAGGTCCCGGGATCTCTGCAGGGTTGAGGGAGCTAATGTCATAGTTCAATGATCTCGTACAGTACCTGGTCACTTTGTTTCTTAATCAGGCTAGCAATGAGAATGTCATCAACATAGTGGATGATGAGTACTTCTGGAGATAAGTGTGCTTGTTGTAGATCGCAGCATATTGCGGGGGAGTTAAGTTATCTCTGCAGAAGCTCAGCACAATGATCTCCCAGGCCGTTCCATGGGAAAGCAAGTTGGTCTTCTTCACCTTTGTTTGGCAAAGAGATCGAGAAAAATACATTAACTAGATCAATAACAGTGTGCCAGTCTCCAGTGTAGGCCGCTACTGCTTTGGTGATGGCAATGAAGCCAGGTGCCTCAGTGGCCAATGGCGGTATCTCATCATTCAATCAGTGGTTGTCCATGGTCAGCAAGCCAGATGCTGGGTGGTTCACTATGACGATGTGACAGCCTTCCGGTCTGCTGCAAGTTCTGAATTAACAAAGTAGATATTGTCCACCGGCTGGTGGGAAATGCTGCTTTCGTTGAGTCATTTACCAGGTTGTGGGCAATTCAGGTGGTGAGTGAGAGTGTTGCACCCCAGGGTATGGCTCTAAAACTTTGCAGTGAGGGGGCACACACCCTTGAGGCTGTGGTGAAGTTTGCCACCACACTGAACAGCTGAACCGTCACTACCTGTAACACCCTCAGCTGTGAGAACCACCATCACCAATGCCACCAATGGCCTACAGGACCCCACCCACAAGCATGTGCAGACTTGTCCACCATGGGTCCTCACATTTGTCCTAAAATCACACAATGCCACCAGCTTTCCCTGTGGAGGTCTGGGTTTATTTTCACTTGGTCACCAGTGTCCAACAGCCCCATCAGAGTCTGAATTCCCAGTTTTTCCTATAATCATAGGAGTACAGGGCCACCAGTTCACCACCAGGTTCCCTCCTTCACCACTCTTTCTGCAGGGCAGCCTTGGCCCCTTGTCAGGTGTGGCCAGGGAACTGAGGGCTGCTCTGAAGGACTGGAGACATCTTTCCAGTGCCATCAGTCTTCCTCCTCTTGTTCGTTTGTGACTTTGACTTTACGATGTTGTCAGAGATCTTCTCTGGGAACCCCATCAACTTCTGCGTTGTGTATTCCATTTCAATGGCCAGGGCTACATTCCTCTGTGCATTGGCTCTGACCCATCCTTTCTTTTCACTCCATCGTTCTTCAAGTTCTCTTTCCAGTCCTTCAGATGCAGCTCCCCGTTTCCAGGCTTCCATCTATTTATGCCTGCCTGGGTGATGAAGCCTGAGGCCATCTTCCCATTTCCACTACAAAGTGATATCATTCAGTGGAGCCTCTTGACCCCTCCCCCCATGGTCATTCCAGGGCACATGAATAGGGAAAGTGGGATCTTTCTTCAAGGAGACCCTGCTGGTTACATACCTCCAGGGCTGTCTGTCACATGAATGTATCATCTGTATCCCCAGGGGCTGGGTCATAGAGCCAGCTGTCCATGACTTTACCCGAAGAGAAGTTATGGCCTCATGAATGGTTTTCCAGGGGGTATCACACATAGGCAAGTCCTCCTCGTTGGGAATAGAGCTCTCATGCTTGTTGCAACCCGATCAAGAGTGGTATGAATTTATCTCTGTCTCTGTCCTTTTAGTTGTCTTGTTCAACGTGGGCCAAAAAGTACAGCAGCAGGGGGTCAATGGCTGTGACCAAGGAAGTGCCCTGTGGCTCCCCCAGACTGTCCACTGGGCCTCCAACATTTTGATCTAAGGTGCCCCTTCACTGAACAAGTACACCAGTGAACTCACAGCAGACTCTTCTGGCTTCTGTTCCTATCTGTCCAGTTTTGATACTTCACTCTCAGAGAAGGACATCATTTCAATAGTTACCTTTTCAATAATGCCATCAGTGGCTTTGCACTAGGTGAAAACATGTCTTAGTTGAGGCTCCCAAGCAACCTGACTGGAAGGAGCTCTCTTCATGGAGGCCCCTGAATTGCCTGAGTTGTGTCCTCCAGCCTCTAGGACTCTGTTGGAGCTTTCAGGCATCATGAAGATGGCCAAGAGCCAGAGAATAGTTTCCTTTTCCTTACCCTTTCTAGAAACCCCTCTCACATCTCCACCCTCATCCATGGCACCAGCTTATTCCAGCTGACACAGAGATTGTCTCTACCTTACCTATTCTTGTGTGATCAGAGGGAGGTCAGCACCTCAGTCAGCCAACTCAGCTCCCCTCTGGGGAGCCAACTCCATCCTGTGGTGGCTGGATTGATGAACCCTTGTGCCTCCACCATGTCCCAATGTGCCTTGTTGGCGACCTTGCTCGCTACACCAAGCTACTGAGCAAGTGACACGTGTTACTCCCAATGGGGAGAAGCCCTACCTCATGGACACTAGCAAGAAGCCTAATAATGCTCCCTACCGGAAGCAGTAATCCCAGGATGACAAAATAATCCATGGGATGCAGGTGCTGGAGTCACCAAGAAAGCTACAACTCACACAGGCACTGGATGGAAAAATGCTTTCTCACACAAAGACACAGAGCAAGGTCAGCTCCAATAGTGACAAGTCCCCATGGCCAGTGGGATTTGTCCTGTAGCTGACACACAAGGATATTCTCTAAGTACCTCTTACGCTGTAGGTAAAGGACCCTACTCCTTCCCTGCAGGGAACGTATACGACAGTGGGGGTGGCCAATGGCAGCTGTGAGTGCTCTTTGTCTCCCATTAAAGAAACCATCTGGGTCCAAGGCCACTTTTCTGACGCCATGCAAGGGATGAGAAGTGGCACACCCCATATTTCCCCACAGTGTGGATATGCCACATTTTGGATGCCCATTCCTCAGTTGTTGGCCATTTGGGTTGTTTTTGCGTATCTGTCAAAAATAATGCTGTTATGAACATTAATGTCGAAGTTTTGTGGGAAAATGAATGTTTCACATTCGTGCAGACCAGGAGCAGAATTGCTGGGGCTTGTAGTCACTGTATGTTTAAACTTCTGAGACACTGCTCAGCTTAGCTCTAACTTTTAGATCTTTGATCCATTTTGAGTTAATTTTTGCGTAGAGTCTGAAACAGCACAATTTCATGGAAAAAGCTGTTCTTTTTTTTTAAGTTTATTTATTTTGAGAGAGAGAGAGAAAGTGCGAGTGGGGGAGGGGCAGAGAGAGAGAGAGAGAGAGAGAGAGAGAAAGACTGAGAATATTAAGCAGGCTCCACACTGTCAGCATGGAGCCCGATGCAGGGCTCAAATTCATGAACTGTGAGATCACGACCTGAGCCAAAGTCAAACACTTAACCAACTGAGCCACCCAGGCGTCCCAATGAAAAAACTATTCTTATCTTATTGAGTAGTCTTGGAGTCAATGTTGAAATCAGGTGACCATAATGTGAGTTAATCTGCATAGTCTGAATCCGAATCCATTATCTATATGCCTATGTTTACGCCACTAAACGCATCATTTGATTACTAATGCTTTCCAGGTAGTTTTGAAATCTGAAAGGGCGATATTCTTTTTTTTCAACGTTTCTTTTGGTGACTCATTGTCTTTTGCATTTCCATATGGGGTTTTAGGATTAGTTTGTGAATTTCTGCAGAAAAGGCAGTTGGGATTTTGATAGGGATCGTAATGAATTTGTAGAACAATTTATGGATTGGTGTCATCAGTACAGCATGAGGTCTTCCGATCTAGGAGTAGAGCGTGGCTTTCCACTTACTTATATTTTTCAATTTCTTTCAACAAAGTGTTGCAGTTTTCAATGTATGTCTTGCATTTATTCTTGATCATTTGATTGTTTTGGATGTTAATATTATAACTTCAGAGCTTTCTATACTTGAAATCACCTCACCTGCAAATAGAGATACTTCGAACTCTTTCTTTCTGATTCGGATGCTTTTTATTTCTTTCTCTTCCCTGATTGACCGGGCTGAGATTTTCAGTCCAACATTGCATAGTGGTGGTGAGAAAAGACATCCTTGTCCTGTTGCTACTGTTAGCAGGAAAGCTTTGTTTTTACAGCATTAAGTATTGCGTTAAGTTAGTTGAGTAAAGCTCAGTTTTCATACATGCCTTTGATCAAGCTGAGGGGGTTCCTTTCTATTCCTGGTTCTAGCCTTAGTTTCTATTCCTGGAGTCCTTTTATCCCGTCAAATGATTTTTCTGCCTCCATTGAGATGACCAAGTATTTTGTTTTCTCCATTCTGTTATATGGCGTATTATGTTAATCAATGTTTATATGTCAAGCCAATATTCATTTCTGGGATAAATTTTACTTGGCCATGATGCATAATCCTCTTTTTGAAGTTTATTTTTATTTATTTTTAGAGAGATAGAAAGCAAGCAGTGGAGGGACAGAGAGAGAGGGAGACAGAATCCCAAGCGGGCTCTGTGCTGACAGCTGACAGCACAGAGACCAACGTGGGACTCGAACTCAAGAACCGTGAGATCATGACCTGAGCCGAAATCAAGAGTTGGACGCTTAACCAACTGAGCCACCCAGGCACCCCAATAATCCTTTTAATATATGCAATCCATTCTTTAAAAAATTTTTTAATGTTTACTTATTTTTGAAGGAGAGAGAGACAGAGCATGGGGCAGGGAAGGGACAGAGAGAGAGGGGGACACAGAATCCAAAACGGGCTCCAGGCTCTGAGCTGTCAGCACAGAGCCCACCACGCAGCTCGAACTCATGAACCATGAGATCATGACCCGAGCCGAAGTCCAATGCTTAATTGACTGAGCCACCGAGATGCCCCTATATGCAGTCCTTTTAAAATATCCTTTCCTCCCGGATTTGGTTTACTAGTACTTTGGTGCAGATTTTTGTGTGTGTATTAACAACAAGCATTGGTCTGTGGATTCCTTTTCTTGTGCAGTCACAGTAATACTGGACGCGTGGAACGACTTGGGAAATGTCAAAAAACCTCACAGTCTTTGCAAAGGGACTCCATGTGAAGTTCGGGGCACACCTTTGACACTCGCCCAGGGAGCTAACGACTCTGTCTTAGCCTCCATTACTTCCTGGTACAGAACTTCAGTGTCGATCAGAGGTTAGCGTTCAAGGCCTTCTCAGGTCCTTCTTGAGCATGTGTACACGTGTGTGACCTTCTTGAGTCAAGAGACATATGGGGAGCTTTTCAAAGCCCTGTTCTCTTAAGCCCTCATTCCCCAACCTTCCTTCACAAGCTTCTTGTTTTGTCTTTGGTTTGTTCCAGGTCTGATCCGTTGCTTCAGGCAGCAGTGGCTAAAACAGTTTCCTGGATGTGTTTTGGACAGATGCTCACAGGTAACAGCTTCAGCCCCTGGTAAGTTCTGAGGTAGGTGAAGTGAAGACAAAGAAACCTTTCGAGCCAAATGTCTAGATCCAGCCACCAGCAGGCAACACACAAAGAATACATGGGAATAAAATAAATGACTATAAATACGTAGAATTCTTTGCAACTGAGGTCAGTTCTGCTCCTTCCTGTACCTGTAAAGGAATCTGGACTGTCATTTTCAAGGCTATCCCTGAGCTGGGAACTGGGACTTGGGAGTAGGGTAAGTTAAAAATGACACATAGCTCTCTGTTCTTGCCAAGACGCGAATACTTTTCTTGCGTGAATTCTCCCTGGTTGCTGCAGCTTTTGGATAATTTCCAGCGTTCTGAAAAAGTTTATTCTCACGTCTCCCCCCCCTGCCCAGTCCTTTCATTGCTTTTATGGAGAGACAGAGCTTTGGAGTTTCTTAATCCATTACCTTTGGTACCTCATAGGAATTTAATCATCCACTTTCATACCAACATTACTGCGCATCCCAGATGGAAACAAATAAAACCGACCAACGTAAGTTGTGCAAGCTTGGAAAGATGCAATCCATAGGCACCATATACATGAAGTCTCCAGTCATCAATTTCTTTTAGTCGTTTTGCTCACATTGTGGATGAAGGTTACTTGATGTATTTAGTATTTTGATTTTGATTTTTCTTAAGTTAGCCTCTAGGCAGTGGCATTCAAATTGTAACACAACAAACTCAAGTAAATATTAGGGCCATAAAAGGGAAAGAAACTGTCTTTATTTCCTTTTACAATAATTCAGGGAAAATCACGGCATGTCTTTATGGGATTTTAGGATTCATGCATCAAAGTGACAGAGTGGAAAGGTAGGAAATGATGTTGTGGTCCCCAGAGCCTGCCTCCAGGTCAGGACCAGATGGCTTCTGTTCTCTCCTTTGTAAGTAGTGAGAGCACTTCTGACCGAAGCTGTGCTATGGAGGAAAATGTTCACGGAATGGATGTGTGAAATGAAAACCTAATGAAAGCTTCCCTCAGCAAGTTTAGACAGGCTCCGTCTCTAACTTATGAGCAAAAACAAAACAAACAAAACAAAATACACAGGGTATATTCTCCGAATTGTCTAGAAATGGCTTATGTGCAAGCACGTTTTCCATTGTTAAAAGCACAACTAAGTGACACACACACAATTAAACCCATAATATGAGCTGTCTTAAAATGACTTTACTGTCAAATAAAGCAAAGAATACTCACTACAAACTCTCCAAAAATGAATATATTAAATTGTATTATGATATTTTTGAAGAAATAGGTTAAAATCTTATAATAATTCGTTGTCATTTTGTGCCACTGAATATTTACCGAACAACTAGCACGTGGTAGACATTTTTCAAGATCTGGAGATAAAGGCTGTCTAATAAAATACAGGATGTCCCTTTAAACTTGAATTACAGATAACAAACGTATTGCTAATGTACGTTCGAAATATTGGAACACACAAAACACTGCCCTTTATCTGAACTTCAACTTTAAGTGGACAGTGTGTACATTTATTTTCTAAATCTGCTGAAGTTATAGAAGATACAGCCATGGACAAGATACGAGTACAGCTGCTCTTACGGATTTTACCAGATTGAGAGGTGTAATTAAACGGGCAGGTGCAACCCAGAGAAATGAGTGCAATCAGGATGTACAACTCCTCTTCAGGGTGGTGAGAGAAGTTTTGTGGAAACATTAATAGATGCTGAGTCAAAAATCAAGTTATAAATCACAGGAGAAGAGTATGAGGGAGAAGGGCTCCTACAAACTCTTAAAAGCAGACAGGACCTTCATTGAGGAATTGAAATTAATTCATATTCCCAGGGCATTGAACAGCAGGTGGAAATTTGGTACCTGAATCCTAAGAGCCCATACCCACCAGAGAAGTAAGTCTGTATTGGTCGCAGTTAATAGGAAATTGTAAGAGGGCTTGATGGGATCATTTCTCTGGCTCCAGTCAAGGGATGGACGGTGGAATCAGGCCTAAACCAGGTAATCATGCCAACAATCCATTGTCATGTTTGATGGTAACATAACACCAGAGGAATGAGAAAGGGGATGGAGAAAACCGGACGTCTTTTTGAAAGATCAATTCAAGTTACTGGCTGATAAAATATGGGGGGTGAGTGCGAGAAAGGGGCCAAGAATAATGTTTACGTTTCCACCTTTGGAGACTAGATGCATGGGGTCACTGGCAGGAACACAGGGGATATCAGAGGAAATGAAGATTTGGGAGAGTCTAATTTAGGCAAAATATAAGGGACATCCAAAGGCAGGAATCTTGAACGTTGATGTGAATTTTATATATATGCACACACACACACACACACACACACACACACACACACACACGTTTATATACATACACATACACATATATACACAGAAGCAATAGTATTATATATGTGCATGTAAAATGTGTATTCTATGTAGATTTTGGAACCAAAGGCCATATGTGTGAATCATCAGCCTGCTATTGTACTTGAAGCTTTTGGAATATAACTTCTCACCCAGGGAACAAAGAATAGAGAGAGAAAAATAGGCGACCCACCGAACTACCTATCAGGGACATGGTGGCCAGTGTTCACAGCTCACTGGTTCACCTCCCCTGTTTTTCTTGTAGGTTTCGGGAGAATGTAAAACTTTCTTTGTAAAAATCAATTTAATTTTATATTTAGTGCTATGTTACTGTTAATTTAGTATCATTGTAATTTCAGTATTCTGCCTAATTCCTCCCCAGTAGGACCATGTTTTCAACAAACGCCAGCCTAACTTCCATATGTGGTCGCAACTTCCTGGTTGAGGCTTGTTCTGACACATCTTCCTATGTTTTCTGATTTGTTTTTATCAGCCAGGGGATTGCTTTTCGCTGCTTTGGGAAAGTAGACGTTTATTTTATAGAGAAAGCATGCATGCCTCTCTTAAGGGTAGAAAAAAAAAAAGTGCTGCGTATTTTCTTCCTCAAATTCTAAGGCGTTGTTTCTCCCAACCTGCTTCTGCAGCCCATGAGTTTGTGCACAACAATGAGACACACAACTGAAATTGCTTCTACCGATTAAGGGTTGATTAAGCAACAGGCTGCGAGAGGCAAGGCTTCCAGTTTACTGCACTTTCTGAGAGCAACAGTAAATTGAGCATCATGGACTCGTGAACCATTAGATCTGGCAGGACCCTAGAGAAATCTTGTGCCTCATTTTCCACTGACGAAAGGATGGCTTGGAGCCGTGTATTGATTTCTCTGAAGTCACACAGTCAGCGCTGTCAGATCAGAACCAGACCTTCATTCTTCTGACCTCTCCTCCAGAGCTTTGCTCTGTCTCGTTCCTCGGCCAGCTCTGCCCCAGTCTCAGTGGTACAAGTGCCAGAATGACACATTTTGAGAGGTTGCCTAGGAATAAAAGCAACAGGGAAAAGGGATCAGGATCAGATCAGGGAGGAGTGAGAGGAGAAGCAAGCGCGGTGTCGTGGAAGTTAGGGAGACAGGCACAGTGGCTGGGAAAGAGGTCGCATCAAGACCCAGCACAAAGCCGGCTTCACATGCAGAAGACATGTTGAAACTTGAAATGTGATGGCAAAAAGGGGAAACGGCACCGATATACTGGGAGCATAGTGAGTAAATAGGCTCATTACTTTAGTCAGTAGCTGAAAACAGAAGGTGTTAGCTGGCTGTCAAGGTTCCTCTCAGGCATGTTGGACCTGCTCTTCCTGTCTGAAGAGAACGTCATTCCATTTGAGCAAAGGGACAAACAGGTGCGCATCTTATCTTTACGGAGCATCTTTCTTCTATGAGCATGTTTCAGACCTACATGAATTCTAACTAAAATCCTAAAGCTTGCTATCATTTTCTGCATTTCACAGATGAGGAAATTGAACCTGAAAAATAGTCTCGAGGGGTACTTGGGTAGCTCAGTCTGTTAAGCGTCGGACTCTTGATCTCGACTCAGGTCATGATCTCATGGTTCATGAAATCGAGCCCCAAGTTGGGCTCTGCGCTGAGAGCAAGGGATCTGCTTGGGATTCTCTCTCTCTCCCACTCTCTGTCTCTCTGCCCTTCCCCACTCTCTCTGTCTCTTTTTAAAAAAATAAATATAAACCTTAAAAAAGTAACCAGTATCGAGGGGCACCTGGGTTGCTCAGTTGGTTAAGCATCCAACTTTGGCTCAGGTCATGATCTCTCCTCTTTATAATATAACTTTCAAGCCTGGTTTGGCTATTTGAGATCGTTTATAGCCCCATACAAATTTTAGGATGGTATTTTTCTAAATATGTCTCCTGAGGCAAGGGGAACTTAAAGCAAAACTAAACTGCTGGGATTACATCAAAATAAAAACTTTCTGCACAGTGAAAGTAACAACAAAACTAAAAGGCAACCTATGGAATGGGGGAAGATATTTGCAAATGACATATCTGAAAAAGGGTTTAGCATCCAAAATACATAAAGAACTGATTCAACTCAATACCCAAAAAACAAATAATCCAATTAACAAATGGGCAGACGGCCAACAGACACATGAAAAGATGCTCACCATTCCTCATCCTCAGGGAAATGCAAATCAACTCCAATGAGATATCACCTCACACTCGTTGGAATGGCTACAATCGACAACACGGGAAAGAGCGAGTATTGGCAAGGATGGAGAAAAGGGAACCCTCTTGCACTTTTGGTGGGAACGCAAACTGGTGCAGCCCCTGTGGGAAACAGGTTGGAGGTTCCTCAAAAAATTAAAAATAGAACTACCCTATGACCCAGGAATCACACTATTGGGCATCTACCCCCAAAATACAAAAAGGAAAACCCTAATTCAAAGGGATGCATGCATCCGTGTGTTTAATGCAGCATTATTTACCATGGACGCAGCCCTGTGTCCATCGATAGATGAATGGGTGAAGAAGAAGTGGTCTGTGTCTATGTATTTTTATCTATCTATCTATCTATCTATCTAATGGAATATCACTCAGCCGTATAAAGGATGAAATCTTGCCATTTGCAGCAACATGGATAGAGCTAGAGAGTATAATGCTAAGTGCAATAAGTCAGTCAGAGAAAGACAAAGACCATATGATTTCACTCATATGTGGAACTTCAGAAACCAAACAAACAAAGGGGAAAAAAAGAGAGACACCAAGAAATAGACTCTTAACTACAGAGAACAAACTAACAGTTATCAGACGGAGGAGGTGGGAGACGGGGGGAAAAGGGAATGAAGTTTAAAGAGTGTATTTATCACGATGGGAAAAAATCAAATGGGAAGAAATTGTATTGTAAATAAACGTACAAATAAACTAATTATGCCCAAACAAGGGTGAATATCCAAAAGTCATTATTTCCTAATTATTTTACCACATTTGTCTATTAGCCACGCTATTGGAGTTATGTATTCATAATATTTCTGTGGTAGAAATGGGGTGTATTTACTGAATATTGCCTCCCAGCTTTGTGTCCGATGATACCACATCAGTAGCATCAGGTTGGCCATGATGGGAGTAGTTATTCAACAGAAATTGGCAAATGCTGCAACTTGAGACTTCACGTCTGGGTTTGTGGACCGCCCAGGCTCAAGAAATTGAAGGAAAAATTAAATACGGTAGAGTACCATAAAGGTGTGTTATACCTCTTATCCTTTGTAAATCACACAGAATCCTGTCAAATCACGGCTGAAGTACAGGGGTAGGTTGGCCGTGAACACAAGACACAAGCCTTTGGCAAACCTAAAATCAACTGGCTGGCTGGAATTTACAGTGAAGGTATTGTACGCACTGTATATTTTGTTATTAATTGCCAATCACTTGCCATACGTGTATTTTGTTATTAATTGCCAATTACTTGCCATACATTTTGACGTCAATACAATATAATAACAAACTCACACACGCCCGTGCACACACATACATCTTATTTTTTCTAGAGAGCCAGTTGTTGAACAGTTTCTGGCCCAGCCTGAAGCCAAGGGGGTCAGACTGATGAGGTCAGCTGTGCAGGCTCGCCCGGGTCAATATTCAGAAAACAGAAATGCAACATAGCAGACAAAGCAGAAGCTGATCCTACCAACGAAAAACACTGGGATCATTTCTTGCAGAAGAGTGGCAGCCGCCATGCTGGTTGTAACAATGTGGCCTTTCAGTTGAAAGAGCTGGGAGCAGTATGGATACAGACTTAGGGAAAAAAGAACTGAATGCCCGCCTTTAGGAGATCCAGTATTGCTTACGGAAATGCATGCAAAAGCACGGGATAGAGGAGAAGAGGAGTGGAGTGGAGAAGAAACTATGAAAACCCATGCCGTTTTGCCCTGCTTGCCAGGAGTGGACACCTGTGGGGATAAAATTCCCTGCCTTCAGCTCATTCAAATGTGGAACTCTGGCAAATACTCGCTTTCAAGTCCTCTTGTCATTTACCCATCCTCCCCAATAGAAGTCAACGGGAAGGTGATTTTCTAGATAGGGAGCACCTCAGATGAATTGTAATTCTGCCTGTATGTTTCATTGAATGCATCCAGTACTTTGGAAGCCGTTTTGTTTATTAAGTGTTTCTGCGGTTTTGTTAAAAAGTGGGCTTCCTTTTTCATGTATCTATGGAGTGCTATTGCAGGAAACTGTGTCCTTTAAAAATCAGTCCATCCCCGTGTGAACTCCAGCCACCTTTCATGCCGCTCCCATCATACTCCTTTCTCAACAGTCCTGGGAACCTTCCCTCGTTAGATCCTAAGTCATTCCATCTTCTGTGATGGCAGCTGCTTTCTGGGCACGTTTACATTTTTTCTCCAAGACTTACAAATTTTATTTACAAAGTTAGGAGACGTTTTGTGAATCCAATTTCTTTCTCTCTCTCTTTCTTTCTTTCTTTCTTTCTTTCTTTCTTTCTTTCTCTTTCTTTTTTTCTTTCTCTTTCTTTCTCTCCTTCCTTCCTTCTTTCTTTTTTTGTTTTTTTAACTTTTGCTGCTTTAAAACAATTGATTTCATTCAGGGTCTATTTTTAAGGCAAGAAGTTTTCTCATTTTAACAGGAAAAGTTTCCTCTACAAGATTACGGGAGGAAAACAAGAAAAAATAAAGAGTGTTTAACTTTTTTTTTTTTTTTTAAATAAAGTAAATCCAATTGCAGACAAACAGCTGAAGCCATGATAATGAATACATATTCTCTGGTAAAAAAGCAATGGTAAAACAATCCAATTTCAATTTTTTTCCCTAAATAATTGGACCATAGTATTGTCACAGGATTATACCCTGACTCCCATGTAAGACCAGCTACACAGCAAATTTCACAGGAGATTATGAGGACTTCACAATCAAATATGGAGATATATTCACCACATGAATATATTAAATACAACACAAAATACGGGTTATATGACAACAGAGTTTTTAATCAAAAACATTGAATTAAGCCTCAGATTCCTGTAACAGGGCAGTCATTTCCACAAATTCAACGGCTTAATAGTACATCCTGGTAAAATTATTCAGGGGATTTATGGCTGGTTGACGTTTTGTACTCCAACAGTGTCATTCTCACTGGCCCCCATTACGAATGGCTTTATTTTGGGTTAAGGACTCATCTTTCCTATAAGACCGTAAGGGTCATCAGGTCAAGGGCTTTACGCTAAGTGTCTTTAGAGCTTTTGCAAGTTACACATTGCTTGCTTCCTACATATTACCTGGACATACAATATGTAATTGTAAAATGACTTCAAACAGTCTATTTAATAAAGCCACATGAATGAATTATCTTTCTTGGCTGAAATCGCACTCTAAGAACAGAGTATTGACTTCAGCTCTAGCCTAAAGTGGGGCCTGAGAAATTGCAAAGGCTCAGAGAAGAGCCCCAAAGTAATTTTAGGACAATATTCAGCTGGAAGTCTCAGAAAGCAAGGTGCTTTTAATGACAGTCTACTGGCACTTGACATAGTTGATGTGGGATGAAGAGCTGTTCCCTTTGTTCTGGAAAGCAGAACAACAACGCTGATGATGTGAATTAAGTATGCAGAGGTACTATAATATCTTTTATTCCTAAATTAACCAAATGAGCCCATTGCTTGAGACCGGAGAGCTCTTTCTGCGTTGACTGTGTTAGCAAGAGCCTACAGTAGATTTCAGAGAAGCAGGAAAACCCAACTCTGTATTCACTGAGGCTGTTGGGTTGACCAGATTGTGGCCATTTCTCCCTCTAATGACAGTAACAAAGTGTCTCAGGTTGTGTGTGGTGTTGATGGATCTAGAGAGGGAGTGCCAAAGAAGCAGGAGAGAAAAAGACAATCAAAGCATAAAAGAGGATGTATTCTAACAAATAAAAAAAAAATACCTGTCTTAAAGTAATTATTTTTTTATTCATAGGAGCAAAATGAAATTTATGTACTTTCTACTTTTATTATTCTAGAATTTGATGAAGCTCTTTCAGAATGTGTTATTAGAGAACAGAAAACAATCTTTCTTGCTCTTATGCAAAAGATAAGTTAGTGAGAAACGAGCTATTAAATCTTTTTAATTGTTCAGTAATGATTAATAAGCTATAAATAATTGTGGTGGTGATATTAACTGATGCCATCACAGAACAATAAATTTATGCAGGGCTTTGCAAAAGCAACTTCAAGTGAGCCTCAAAAAACCCTGGCTTCCGGACTATTTACTTTCATATAAAATATACCACAAACAAATTTAATTAAAAGATCAGAATTATCACTTTAATAGGTGGAATTTTTCCCTCATTAGATCTCTTTATTTGTCTTAATCTATAGATTCACTTTATTTAGGATCAAAATGAATACTGTACCTAACATTTGGTAACACTTGTGTCATATATTGGCCTGATGACAGAAGGTTAGTATATATCATAAAGGTATATACTTAGCATCTTAATTATTTTTATATTTTTATAATCCATCATAAAAATCTGCACAGTTGAGAATACCTTAATACGCTTAAAAGTACTGTCTCACAAATAATTTATTCATGCATTTCTCTATTATTCAACAAATATTTATTTCATGCTTGCTGTGTGTCACTTGTGTGAGATATTATGAGGAATTCAGTCGTGACCCAAAGAGTAGCCCAATGAGGGAGACGGACAGACAATCAAACCATGACAAGAGGGTGTATTGGAGGTAGTGAGAGAAAATGGGAGCAGGGATTTCTAGATAAAGTGGTCTGGGAAGGTCTGTTAAGGACTTCGTCCTTGAACTGAACACTGGAACTTAAGAAATAGCTGACCAGGAAGGAAGAGCTAGGAAAAGGAAGAGGGAAGAGGTTGGGTGAAGCCTCCAACCAATCCAAACCCCCAGCCCAATGTGGGAGCATCGGGTCTAATGAGCCTTTGGCTCCTGGGTGACAGAGGAAATCAATAGCGACTCCATTCCAGTGGGAAGTATTCTTCAAGAAACACCTTTTAGGGAAAGGGATGGAGTTTTGTTTGGACATTTTCTGTTCCTGGTATTTGTGAAGCATTTAAGCGTAGACTTTTGTTGGATCAACAAATCGGAACTCATGAGACCCAGCAGAGCTGGAGACATAAAGCTTGGCATCATCAGCATATTTATGGACTTAAAACCGCAGGGAGAGTAGAAATCAGGGAACCGGGGGAGGATTCGGATGCTCAGCCTGGAGGGGCCTGGAGCCTGCATGGAGAGCTGGCGTCCTGATTACTGGGAGGCTGTGCTAACAGAGGAAGCAAGCATCTTGCTGCTAAAGGCAGTCGAAGACTGAGGAAGTGGGAACACCTACAATCTCTTATTTCATCAGGCGTGGTTTTATTATGGAAGATGGAAGTTGTACATGGGCTGAGGGGAATGATCCTTCACAATATGATGTTTTCATGTATAAAAGGCGGTCACCGCAGAAACACGAGTGTAGGGACTTGAGCTCATGGTAAGGTGCCACTGTTTGATCACAGAGTATTTGATTTAAAAAAAAAATTATTTTTAGAAATGGTAAGGATGAAGGGTGTGAAGGTTGGGGATCCAGGGACAGTAGTATTTCCAGGGGACATCAATATTTTTTTTAATGGAGAAGAGACAGCACGAGGTTTTTAAAAGAGAGTAGCAATACTGTTGCCAGACTTAGCAGGTACGACCACAGGGTGCCTAGTAAAATTTGAATTCCAGATGGCAAGGAGAAATGTTTTATATATGTGTGCCCCGTGCAGTCTTCGAAAGAACGCATGTCCCTGTAATGAGTGAAGGAATCATGGGAAATGAGGAAATGTCTCGAGCAGACATCACAGAGAGCAGAGACGAAGGTTCTTCAAGACACAAGAGGGACAAGTGTCATGTGAGGCCGCATCAGGCAGGTGGCACTGAATGTGTAAGTGGCGTCAGGCTGCCTAACTGTGGGATTTTCTTCAGGAACATTCCATCGCAGGTAAAGGAAGATTGAGACATAGATTGGCAGTTGGTTGGGTCTATCGAGTTGTGGGTTTGGTGAGCCAAGCACAGTGAAAGGAGAGGAATACAAGGGAATGGGGGGGGGTATTTTTTAAAGAGTAGTTATGGTGATTAAGCTAGATAAGGATGTGATTTCAGGGATATTGCAATTTCTGGTGATGAGAACCTTTGTGATGTCGTCTTGGGAATGTGGAACTAAGGGCAATGGGAATAAAAATGTGAGGTGACCACAGAGATGAGAATAACAGGGGTTGGAAATTTTACCAGGCTAGTGGGAGTAAAGAGAAATCTACGAACACACACTACAGCTTTGAGTAAATGAGATAACAGAGTTATCAGGAGGTAGGTAAAGCTATGGTAATGATTTCTTTTCTTTCTTTTCTTTTCCTTTGTATGAACCAGCACTCTCCTCTCTCCCCCACCCCAGTTTGGGGACTAGGGAGGCAGGGGGTGCTGCTGCTGCTGAGAACAAGCTTGTTCGCCCCATTTCCTGACAAGCACGTGTTCTTAGGAAGGCATATCAGTATTTCTCTGTGAACTTAGAATTGCATTTTTAAATTGATGGCCAAAATCAATATTATTCGATATGTTTTATTAAGGATTTTCTCCTGTAAAGGTTAAGAATCTATTACAGTGCTTCTCATTATGACATATTTCATTTTGTAAAAAAAAAAGTGTTTCTTTATTTTGTATCCAATTTCATATTTTTCACTATGTATAAAAGAAAATTGAAGTGTAATTCCAGAATGTACAAATCTGCTTTCAATGGAAGCAGGATTCTAGCAACCTATGACCAGACCACCAACATTAGTTGTATAAGAACCGTATCTCTTTATTTTTGTTTTTCCATTACACCCCGTGAGTTCTTATTTTGAACCCCATTTTGCATGCTGGCAGAAAACTTTTGCTGATAATCCAGGAAAACTCAGTCAGTTCATCGTCTTTGAGCCTTTGTCGTGTACGCTTTGCTGATTTTAGGTCCTTTCCCATCTCCTTCCAACTCCTGTGATTTGCATTTTATTTTCTGGGAGACGAAGTAGTAATGTCTTTCTGCAATTGCAGACAATGAGGAGCACTCCTTGACAATAGCTGAAGTTGGGTACCTTCTATACACAACCGTCCCAAATAAACTGGGTTCTCACACCTAAGACTGGGGACTGGACCTGGAAGGACAGCAGAGGGCAAGACTTCTTCTGGCCAACACTGTCTTTCATTTCCCCTGAAAATTTTCCTTTTCATTATCTTCCATTTGGAGGATCTTTATCTAGACTCATGGGGGTAGTTGTGGTGACAAAGATTATCTCTATTCAAACTCACATTCTTCCAAAGTCCCATGTCTTCTATCTGATCTTTGCGTCTCGAAAGACAATCAGCCATTTCCTATATTGTAAACATGTAAACAAGGGACACCCAGAAATATACACAAATACTATCGTTATTTAATTTAACATATGCATATATGGATGTACCTGCAGATAAACACACAGACACATTCATATTCATGTGTTTGCATGTGTGTGCATGTATAATGTCAGATGGAATTGAGGGCAATAAAGCAGGGTTTAAAAAAAAAGATCTCGGGACGCCTGGGTAGCTCTGTCGGTTGAACGTCCGACTTAGGCTCAGGTCATGATCTCTCAGTCCGTGAGTTAGAGCTCCGCATCGGGCTCTGCGCTGAGCAGCTCAGAGCCTGGAGCCTGCTTCCGATTCTGTGTCTCCCTCTCTCTCTGACCCTCCCCCGTTCATGCTCTGTCTCTCTCTGTCTCAAAAATAAATAAATGTTAAAAAAAAATTAAAAGAAAAGATCTGGATTGTGGGGTAGGGTGGAATGGCGAAAATAGGAAAGCTGTCCCTGATAAGGTGAAGATTCCATAGTGATCTCCATATTCTGGGACAAGTATTCAAGCATGAGTATTTAAGCACATAAAGCTCTGAGACCTGAGTGACCAGGTCATAGTGTGTGTGTGTGTGTGTGTGTGTGTGTGTATGTGTATTCAAAAGAGAGACAGACAGAGAGACAGAGACGGAGAAATGGAGGAAAGGAGTGGGGGCAGGGAGGAGGACAGAAGTGGTTGGATACAGAGGTGGGGAACAGGGTCAGACCTTCAAGTTCTGTAGGTCATGGTGAAGACTTCACAGTTGAGTGTGAAGGAGATTTCAAACCAACCGTTGGAGGTGAATGGCAGGATCCAAGTTACATTTTCTAAGGATCACTCAGCTAAGTGGAGAATTTGCTCTTAATGGGGGAGCGAGGCTGGCCGCTGGGCCCAGTGAGCAGGGTTATTTCAATGACCAAGTGGAGAGATGATTATGGCTTACCAGATAGTAGCTGGGAAGATTTCAGAGATAGTCAAGATGCTGGACATATTTAAAGGTAGACCTAAGAGCATTTGTTGACGGATTTGATGTTGGGCGTAGTAAACTTATGAAAAAGAGTTGAGAGTTATTCTATCCCTTTTCAGATGGTGATTCTTAGCACATATAGTTTTATTGATATGCCCATCAGACTCATAAAGCATATCTATCACCCATATAATAGTAACATAGGCATAAGTTTCGTTGATGTACCCAAGAGCAAAAGAGGCATTAAAGTTCCAGCAAAAGTATGTAAGTAGTTGTAATGAAGAGTAGGATTAGTGTTTGCAAAAGGCTTTGTAATGATAGGTGCTAACAATATCGTCAGGACTCCTATATCTTCTTCAGCCATGCTCCTTGGAGTCACTCTCATTTCAGAGAGATCATTTCTAACCACGTGCTACAACCACTGATCAAGTGTAAATGTTCACAGCGGTTTCATCTGAATTGCCAAGACAAAGATTTTCATACTCAGCATTAGAAAATGTATCATTCAGTAAACAACACTCCGCCTTTTCTAAAAAGGATTTTCAATATTCAAGACTATGCCAATTGAATGCAGTGAGATTTAATATTTGTATTATTGGTATGTTTGGTTTGTATATAATCTTAGACACAAAAGTTGCCCATGAAATATACATGCTATTTATATTATTATACAAATATTTTTATAGTCAGACATGGACGTTTTGAAATTACCTGTGTTCCTTTTCTTTCATCCGCACCTGTCTAATTTCGAATATGGTATTTTTTTTTGGTAACTGCTGTTTCCATGATAGCTTACATAAATTGTTTTCACATTTTATCTCAGCTTATGTCAAAACTACTTTAAAAGGTGTAAGTCACTATAATTATGGTATGTTGAGGCAATTGAAACCCTAGTGATTAATGAACTTAGTTCTTTAAGTCCTGTGAGTTTTATCTAACATGTGAATCCCAATGTTATGATTTCAATTTCTCTAAAAATATGCTTTGTTGTATTCTTTTCGACTGCAGAGTGGTGTGGACCCAAGTCACCTGTATTAGAACTGTCTCAGAGAGGCAAATATCACAGCTGATGGACTATAGAAAGTAAGTGTAACTTTATTGGTGACCAGAATAAATGGTAACATTCTGGACAAAATGCACCATTCTTGGACTGTCCCCACAGTTTGTCAGATGATGGAACTGAGGCTGGAGAGAGAGATACAATAAATTGCAATTAAATGACAGGGACAGGATCCACCCCTGTTTTCACTGATTTCGATGTCTACAGCATTCCTATTCTATCAGACCCTCTTCTAACTTAGTTAAATGAAGTCTGCACACACAACATTTAAGTAGTTTCTAAAGGTCCCACAAAAAACGCGTATATACACATGTCTACCCACATATAAAATAGAAGAACAGAGGATCCTGGGAAAACACGTGCTCACTATGTAGAGTCACAGAAATCCTGCTGTTGAACTCTTCTGGGGGAATAATGAAGGTCCAGAGAAGGTAAGAAACAATCTTCTTACTTCTTACACATCACTGCTCATTAGCCTGCTCTGTACCACCCCCTGATCCAACCTTTAAGAGGATGATGAAAACTTTGGTAAAAGCACACAACACAGCACAGCAGCAATGATCATTAAAATACACGACAACGGAATCTATGAGATCAGGTTAAGGGAAGAGACACTGATGAGAATGGCAAATTTTAATGTTTTTAATGATTATTTTTATTTTGGGGGGGGGGGGGAGAGCATGAGTCAGGGAGGGGCAGAGAGAGAGGGAGACACAGAATCTGCAGCGGGATCCAGGCTCTGAGCTGTCAGCACAGAGCCCGACACGGGGCTCGAACCCACAAACAGTGAGATCATGACCTCAGCCAAAATTAGGTGCTTAACCGCCTGAGCCACCCAGGAGCCCCAGGATGGCAAATTTTAAAATTACTCCCACACATAATAGAAAGAAGTTGGTCCTATTTTCTCATCTGATATGACACATGGGGGGAGGGGGGAAGGTTTAAAATAGCAAATAGAAGCTTCCAGTAGGTGAAATGTTTGAAATACCGAGAAAAATATAAAACCTGTTTGTTGGTGCTATCGTTTGGTGGTGTAAATAACAACGACAAAAAAGGAACCGAATGGGCGTGGGGACAACGTTGTGCTGAT
Organism: Panthera uncia; assembly: GCF_023721935.1. Taxonomy (NCBI): domain Eukaryota; kingdom Metazoa; phylum Chordata; class Mammalia; order Carnivora; family Felidae; genus Panthera; species Panthera uncia. The sequence continues at coordinate 72,771,122 of NW_026057576.1, forward strand.
GTTAGTTTTTAGGAAAACGCTTGGACGCTTTTGGAATGTAGACTTTATATGTTAAACAGTTTTAAGTTCATGTAAAACTTGAGCAGAAGGTACAGAGATTCCCTATGTACCACCCCACCCCTAATGTAAGCACAACCTCCCCCTTTCCCGGACTCCCGCACCGGAATGGGACCTTCCCTACAAGCGAGGACCCTTCACGGACACACCCTTATCCACCCAAGTCCGTAGTGTATATCACAGTTCACTCTTGTGCATTCTATGGGATTTGGTCCCTTCTTGTTAAAAGGTAAAACACCCGCATGTACAACAGGACAGAAAAAAATACATCTTGCTGAGACCAGAGCTCAAGAGCCAGGCTGCTTAACTCATCCAGAGCCTAGGGGAAGCTTTTCAACCAGGGGGCCAAGTTTAAAGACACTTGTTGCAGAAAGCGAACAGCGTTTGCGGTTGGACCGATCTCCTCTCTGGCTCTGTAACTTTGACTAACTTTAGCTAAATTGCCATGATTCATTTTCCTTATCTCCAACCTGGCAATCATACCCAACCTCACAGGCCTTTGGGAAAGATTTAAATGAGTTCAGGTATCTGCAATAGTTCCTCTAACACCCAGCGCAAGTGGTCGTTCGGTGAATGATAGGTTTCCCTACACGTTCCAAATCTTATTTTACTCAAGATGAGGGTGATCAATCCCACCCCTGTCTTCTTCACAGTACAATGGCGAAGGTACACTGAAATGAGTGACATTATTTTATTATCATTAATCACAGAGATCATGGGCTACTGTAAGGTGCCAGCCTCTAAAACAGGTTAAATTTGGCATAATGTAGACCTGCTAATAAATCTTGAGTAAGTCTCTAAAAATTATCAGAAAGCTGAAATTTGCATTATTATTACTTATAGAAAACTATCTACTTCACAGAAACCTCTAAATTTACCATTTTTCCCCAGTTAGGTTATTTCTATGGGACTGTCATCTGCATGGGGAAATAGGACGTAAAAGAGGCACTGTCTCTGATGATTGCTTTTTTATCTCCCAGTCTAAAGAATGTCTCTGATATATTAAAGACATACCTTTAGCCATTAGCTTATGGCACACAATTTTTTTCTGAAAATTTAACATTGAAATCCAAATTTCTGCCTGTGTTTTGACTAGTATCCTCTTTCTTGACAATAATTTTGAATAATATTCTATTCTTTTGATTTATCGTCTTACTTTTTAAAGTTTATTTATTTGTTATTTTGAGAGAGAGAGAGAGAGAGAGAGCACAAGTAGAGGAGGGGCAGAGAGAGAGGGAGAGAGAGAGAATCCCAAACAGACTCCGCATTATCACACCCAGGAGCCCTGATTTCTCTTATTTTTTCACCTATTGAAAGAACTTTTCTTCTACTTCTCCATCTATTTTTGCATGCATATAACAGGATCAAAGATTTAGTGATTATGAATAACATTCAAATTCATGATTGTAATCTAGTACATTTCTTCTCATTATCCTTTGTATAGATTTACAGGATAATACAATAAATTATGTTATTTTCCTTGGCCTTGGGTTAATTCTATTAGAATCTGAGTTTATAATTTACACTGAAGTGAATTAATATTGGAGTGTTTTGTTGTCGTTTTAGCTTACCATAAATAATTATCTCTATATTCTTGACTGTTGACTTCTTATAAAAGATTAATGTAGAATTAGTGACAAAATGGGATTCTCATCAGCTATGAAATCCCATAAAAATTAATGCTTCCCAAGTTGTAATTTGAAAATTCAAAAGGCATTTGTGATTTAAATCTGTTAACTCTCATTATAAAACTTGTATTTCTGCTTCAGACACGTACATGAGGGCACACACACATTTTGTGCAAGAAGCAAGAAGTGTGAGGAAATGTCTTAATGAACTGGAATAAACTATTTATGCTAATGCATTCATACATTTTTGTGGTTGTTAACATGAATTGTGGGAATATTGAGCCACCATGAGTCTAGATACATTTCTAAAGGTAAAATCCTTTTATGTTCCACCTTCGGAAAAATACCCAATATGTGACTGCATATCACATAAATGGATTTGGTAAGTAAAAAATAAAAATAAAATACAATATTTTCAGACTTCTTTGCTTGGAAATGATCTCATCGAGAGGTTCACTTTAATGCATTTTTTCCACGGAAGTTATAAATTATACATAACACCACATAACACTAAAGCATTAACATAACTTCACAATACAGGTCTATCACTGGTTAAATAAAAACAAAAAAAAAAATGAAGGCTTCCTATCTGACAGATCTGACTTTGCTATGGAATTACATATTGGCACAAATTTATTGTTAAAAGCATTTCAATACTAATTGCGTCCTAATTTTCATTTTTGTCAAATATTTGATGTATCCGTTTGTTCAGATAATTTACATATTGTTAGCATCAACCAAAAGCTTGTCTTTGTTCTCCGTATCGTAATACAGTCTGTGCCAAAATGTGCCTGTCCCCTGTCCTCAAAAGAGTAAGATATAAATATCTCAGGGTGAAGGGTGGGTGTCTTTTTTTTTTTTTTTTTTTTTTTTTTTTTTTTTTTTTTT
>NW_026057576.1:72773794-72776497 GCF_023721935.1 Panthera uncia
TTTTTTTTCTTCCGTACCGAAAAACATCTTTTCCAAAAATGTCCCGTCCCCCTTCCCCAAAAGGAGAAAAAAAAAATTTTTGAGGGTGGAGGGGGGGTTTTTTTTTTTTTTTTTTTTTTTTTTTTTTTTTCATTTTCTCCTTGGTTGATACAGCCTACGGGGAGGGGGCGGGCGGAGTTCTAAACTGAACTTCATAAAGGGGAGTTCTACAAAACTCTTTTCCATCCAACTTCGTAGACAGTTATTCACCATTTTACTATTAGGTTTGCCTGGCTCATAGATAAAGAAAAGAATTCTTTCCATATTTTCCATACCACACCATTATAATCTATTTGCTAAGAATGCTCCAGGGGATCTAATACTGCCTTATGTTGTGTGCTTTTAGACTGAGGACCATATGTGGTGCTATCCCAGGAAACAGCAGGGTTCAGTTACAGGGTTGGATGCTTTTTTATTTCCTTACCCTAACAGGCCTTGCATTTATACATTGTTGCCGTCAGTGCTATTTATTTGGAATAATTAGTATACTTTTGGTGCATTTGTTAAGAATGCTATATACAGGCATTATTTCTATGTATCTCAATGTTCACAGCTTGGTAACTTAAAAGGCAGCATTCTGCGGTATATAGCAATGTCACTCACAAATAAATCTGAACATCAACCAAGTCTATTTTGGAAGAGGTAGACATTATTTTACTGCACAGATTGTCTGCCACCTAAAAAGGTGACTGTGGGGGCACTTTACCACACCTCACTGGATAGATTGATAAATGTATATCTAAGGCAAGACTGTATGATCCATTGGGTCTGCTTTCAAAATGACCATAATATCTTGGCTCATAACTTATAATATGAAGTGACTCTAATAATCTGAAGTGTATTCCCGAGTGCATTTAAATTTGAGTTAGTAATTCACATTTAAAATATCTATTCTGAGGCTATTCTCCAATCCCTAGGTTAATACAAAGACTAGGAGACAACTGGTAGAAAAGGACTTAGAATTTCTGCTTCCTTAGAATCAGAATCTGGGAGAACAGTAGCAAATCCTTTGGGGATGTATTTGATTTGGATTTTGATAGCCATTAATTGATCCCAGAGCATTCCCCATAATGGAAGACGACTCTCCAGGGAAGGGGAAATTACCTGAGTTTTAAAACCCCCCGGGGGAAGGAATATTCTGACTCTAGCACCCTCTAGCCTATCTGTATGACCAAAAGAAGACAAAAAGAAGAAAAGAAAAGAAAAAAGCAAGCTAAAAAATACTTGTGAAGGTCACAGCCCAAGGACTCAACTCCACTAAAAGAAAGACTAGGATTTAATCATAAGATTATAGGGGCGCCTGGGTGGCGCAGTCGGTTGAGCGTCCGACTTCAGCCAGGTCACGATCTCGCGGTCCGTGAGTTCGAGCCCCGCGTCGGGCTCTGGGCTGATGGCTCGGAGCCTGGAGCCTGTTTCCGATTCTGTGTCTCCCTCTCTCTCTGCCCCTCCCCCGTTCATGCTCTGTCTCTCTCTGTCCCAAAAATAAAATAAAATTAAAAAAAATGTTGAAAAAAATTTTTTAAATAAAAAAAAAAAATCATAAGATTATAGAAAACTTCTCTCCGAGCCTCACTGCCAACCAACAGAAATCCCATGTAAAACATTAGATTTTAACTGAAGGGCTGGGAGACAGAGACATCTTCTAAAGAGAGTTTTCAGGAAAGTCTACAAAAATAAAGGAAAAGGAAAAGAGGATACAGGGAAATTTGAAAATTCTAGAACTAACAGCTAAAACAAGCATTAAACACAGTCAAACTCCTGGCCAAATTAACATAAAACCTCACACTAAGGGCCTAATTACCTCAACACCTATTAACTGACATCTCGTGTCCGCTTTCAAGAAAAATTACAAAGAAAAAGGAAAACAGCATGAAGAAACAAAGCAAACATCAGAACCAGTTTCAAATATGATTCAGATGTTGGTATTATCAGACCATGAATTTAAAATAACCAATGACATATGTTCAACCTCAATGCTGATTTCATTAGTTGTGTCCATTCTAGTAATGAGCCCACCAAAAGCATTCTTCATTTGTGTCAAAGTCCTTTTTTTTTTTAATTTATTGCATTTCCTTTTGATTATTTCTTAGCCCTTATATTAATCATGTACTCTACTATGTTGTCTACTTTTTCCAATATAGTTCTGGAACACAGATGCAAAAATCCTCAACAACGTATTAGAAAATTGAATTCAGTGATAAAGAAAAACATTAAACATTACCTCCAAGTAAGATATATGACACATATATAAGACTGGCTTACTATTTGAGAATCAATTAATTTAAGCCACCACATCCACAAGATAAAAAAGAAAACTCATGAGCGTATCAATAGAGGTTGAAAAAATAGTTCTCAAGTTCAAATGCCCATTCTTACTAAAAACTCTCAGCAAACTAGAAATAGAGCAAAACGCCCTCAACTTGATAAAACACATGTCCACAAATGTACAGCTAACATCCTACTGAATGGTGAAAAACTGCATTCTCTGGGGAGCAAGGCAAGGGTATGGTCTCACCACTCTGCTTTAACTTCCAACTGGGAGTCATGCGAGTTCAATAGACAATACAAAGCAATAAATCTATACAGATTGGCCGGTGTCACGATTTTCTCTGAAGAGAACTCCAAAAGAAAGAATGAAAAAAAAAAAAAAAGAAAAAAAAAAAA